>NW_013617436.1:9113-13647 GCF_000695525.1 Brassica oleracea var. oleracea | reverse complement strand
TCCGCCATTGTATTTTGCGTCCTTGGTACATAGATGATCTCTGATCTGGTGAAGCTCTCTTTTAGGGTCTTGACATCCTCCAAGTAATTTGCAAAAACTGGTCATTCATCTGGTTCCGAAATCATCTTCACCAATTGAGAACAATCCGTTGCAAACGTAACCTGAAACTGACGTAAATTCCTCATACATTCCATTGCCCAAAGAAGCGCTTCCATCTCCGCATGAAGGGGAGAGATACTAGCCCTCACATTCCTTGCCCCCAACAATCCCTCAAATCCTTCTAAGGTGCTGAGCCAACCTTGTCCTGAAAAAATATCCCCCTCTTTCCATGAACCATCTGTGAAACACCATCTTCCTGGAATTGACGGCAATGTCGTATCCACTTGTTGTGGTATTATCCTCTGTTCATTCAATATTTGTGCTTCAGTCCACAGTGTTGATTCTGTTTCCGCTAATTTAAGTGTATCCATGGGATCCATATCCAAATTACTGAAGACTTTATTATTCCTAGCTTTCCAGATGTACCATAGTATCCATGCAAACTGATGATCTTCCAGCTGCGGAAAAACTCTCCAAAATAGATGATCCATGTTTGTGAAGAGAGAACTTGTTGGGAAAATATTTGGATTTGATGGTATCTTCGAGAGAGCCCAGACCTGGAGTGCCGGAGGACATTCAAAAAACACATGGTTTATTGATTCCTCATGGGCTCCACATCTTGCACAACAAAGATCCCCTTGAATCCCCCTTGCCTGTAAATTCTTCCTTACTGATATACATCCTGTCACCAATTGCCATAGAAAATGTTTTAACTTTGGTGGACACCTTATCTTCCAACAGAACGCCTTCAGAACATTCACTGTGGGGCCAATCAGCAATGGTGGTCTCTTCCTATCTGGATAAATCCGTTCTACCTGATAACCCGATTTGACCGTGTATTTCCCATTTTTTGTGAAGTGCCACCCATCTCTGTCTACCCTCTGAATCCTGCTCAGTGGTAAACTTTCTATAAGTTTCGCATCCTGTGGATCCACCAATAACTGAATTGCCTGTGAGTTCCAAGTACGTGAGGTAGAGTCAATGAGAGACTCCACTGTAAGATCCGGGTATAAATTGTGTTGATTTTTATTTGCTGGTCTCGGGCGAGTGGTTGGAAGCCATGGATCATTCCATACAGATATGGAAGAACCTGATCCCACCCTTTTGATTAGTCCTTTCCTTACCAGAGATCTAGCAGAGACGATACTCCGCCAGCCATATGACGGAGAATATGAACGAATCGGTTCCAGAGGTGAAGCATTCCTGTAATGTATAAGTAGACAGACTTAAGTTTGCTAAACTGTAGTACACTAGTAAACTTCTACATCAAATTTTTTAATCTAACTAATTTTTTTTTGTCTCTTTAAATAAAGAAAATTTACATATTTTTTTTTCTCAAATGGTTTCAATAAAAGTGTAATGTTTTTCTCTCTAAAACTCACTAATCTCTCTCAACTGTCTTTGAACTTGAAGACACAAAACTTCGTGTTAATTTCTCATCTTTTTGTCTAATGTTTTCTCACAATTTTATATTATTTTTCTACAAATTTTTATTTTATGGTTTTCATAGTCTCCTCATAAAGGTAAAATTTATAAGTTTGTCTATATAATTTTGTGTGTTTTGCTTGTTAGATTCGAATAAAACTATAGATTTTACTAATGTGTTAGATTTCTTATTATTTCAGCATAAAATTATATTTTTAAAGTTTTTATCTGTTTTGATCAATTTTAAACGTTTTTGATATGCAGATTTTTCAAGTACGAGGATGATATATCCGACTTTGAACTTCATTAGAAGATTTCATTAACATATTTCTCTAGAAGTCTGCTATTGTAACGCACTAGAATTCTGGAAACTGAAAAACTAGTAAGATTTCATTTTCACCAATTATTTTTGTGTGTTAAATCAAAATAAAGTTATAAATTCAACTTAATTTTATTGTTTTATTACTATTTTAGCTTAAATTATTTTTTATGGTTTCATATTTCTCTCTAAAAAATATGACATAAATCTTTAAATTTTTTATGTTTTTGTTTGTTTTGTGTGTTTTGAACCAAATAAAACTATATATTCAAACTCATTATGACTATACATGGTTTTGTTATTATTCTAGTTGTAAAAGGTATAGTTTCAAACACTGTAAAGTATGTTTTGCTTTTTAATGTTAAAATCAATAAAACTATATATTCATCTGCTTGTTTTCTTCTTATATAAGTTAAAAATATATTTTTGAAGTTTTTTGCTTGAATTTTTTTGTATGTATATTTTTCAGATCTAAAGACAATGTGTCAAACTTCATTAGCAGACTTTTCCAACAGACTTTATTAAGAAGTATTTTTGTTGTAGTAGCTTTCGATCTGATATTGGTAATTCTTAATTTGTAACAAGGCTTGATCGCGTCATTCCTTGATCTCATCTAGAGAGTCGAGCATCATCTCTTTGTTGACCTTGACGTTCCAAGGAATTTTAGCTTGGTGTTGGGAAGTAACGTTGACTTTGGCTGGGGCCATTGCTTTGACTCTGTAGGCCAAGGAGAAGGGGGTTGTTTTGGTCATGCCTCTTGAGGTTGTTCGGTTTGACCACATAACCCCGTCCAGTTCATCTACCCAGAAAATCTTCTTAAGGTCGAGATGTTTCTTGATGCTATCCATGATTACTTTGTTCGTCGCCTCGGCCTGGCCGTTGCCGTGTGGGTATCTCGGTGTCGATGTACTGAGACGGATTTTCCATCTGTCGCAGAATTCTCAGAAATTTTTCGAAGTGACATGTGAGCCATAGTTGGTGACGATCTCGTAAGGAAGGTTGTGCTGATAGATGATGTTCTGCAAGATGAATCCTTATACTTATTTATTGGTGATTTCGATGAATTCCTCGGCTTCCACCCATTTTTTGAAGTAATCGTTTATAACGAGCAGGAAGCGTCGTTGTTGAGAACTTGGCATAGGACCGACTATATCCATTGCCCAACGCATGAATGGGTAAAGCACAGTGGTTGTGTGTAGTAGCTTGGTCGGACAATGGATACTTGATGCATGCTGGTGACACTTGTCACATCGTTGGCCGCCGGCGTAGGATTCGCAGTCAGTGACCATGGTTGGCAAGTAATGTCTGAGGCTTTTGAATTTTGGTGCCAGTGCTCGGACTCCCGAGTGATTGTCTGCTTCCCCTTCATGGGTTTCAGCCATAACCAATCTGGTTTCCTAGCCGTGGATACACGTGAGAAGGACATTGTTCGAAGTCCATCGGTAATGCTTTTTGTCCATTACAATTTAACTTGCGCTATGTGCTTTTAGTCGGCGAGCTTCTCATTACTTGGGAGGCAGTTTTCTCGGGGTTTTTCTGGTCATGATTTTCTGAAGGACCAACTTGGGAGGATCCCCATCACCCAAGTTATCAAACCGGGTGTTTACCGACTCAAAACATCAACCGCGAATCCGTACCGAGGTCATGGAACTCCATGAACCTCAAGTGCTATTATGCCTAAGGATAATTGCGTACCAAAGTAAATGATCCTACCGTCATTTTAGCTCGGGCCAATAAAACGAGCAAATGATTAATCATCACTTTTTTACTCGGCAAAACTGTTGAATCTGAGTTCGGTCGAGACTTAGTACTGACAGACTGAACTCGACGGTGGGTTTATTCATAGGCGTTTTATTAAATTGGGTAAGTGTAACGGTTTACAAGTCGGAGAGAGTAAACGAAAAAGTATCCAGTGCTCGGTGAGCTAGCCATGAAGTACAAGACGAAGAGAAATACAACAAATAAAACCTTAATTTCTAGCCGTCAAATGTGTATGTCAATGTCTCGATCCCCTTTCTCTTTGGTGTCGTCCTTTTATATAGGTAAACCCTTCTCCTTTGTGCCTTAACTCGCCCTGGCCTAATAGGCCGAGTTTTGTCTATCGGACTGAGAAATCGGGCCGAATAGTAGGGCTTCCGAGCCGAGCTGGTGTATTGAGTTTATGGCGCCGAGTAAAGTAGTCTTCAGCCGAGTGCAATCATTTAGTCGGAAGTCCTCGAGCTGAGCTAATCCGAGCTGACGTAATGGGCTGAATATCTTATTTAACGGACCTTGTGGAGTGATGTAATCTATCTCTTACAACTCTCTCGCACTCGCTTGAGCTGGTTAATGAAGAAAAACAGATAAAAAAACTGTTGTGTGTAAACTTTTTTATGGTGACTAACCCCACCCCGAAAGGCCCCATATCCAGGAAACCCCGAAGGATTTATTTGGAGAGGTATAGTACCACCGCGCTGACAGAGTATCGAATCTGCGACCTCTGGCAGTCGTCTGTGAGAATCTCAAGAAACCACTAGGCCACCTTGATATCTCAAGTAATCTCAGTCGTCTGTGAGAATCTCAAGGATTTTTTTTTTTTTTACAAAATTTAATACTCTGAACAATCTAGTTTTGAAGAGTCCACGAACCTAATTTTCTATCTTCTTCTCCGCCGTCAAGGCCAAAAATCAAATCTCCGATCTAGCCTCCTCG
>NW_013617436.1:0-8935 GCF_000695525.1 Brassica oleracea var. oleracea | reverse complement strand
CTAGCCTCCTCGGCAGGCGGATTCCTTGCCGGTGTCGGGGAGGGCGCCTTCCGACCCTTCTTCTCTGTTTCCTATTTATCTCCTGTTCAGCATCCTCCAATTTTCAGCTCATGGAGGAACAAGCTTTCTAGAGCTCTTCGGTGCGCGTGGTGGTGTGGTTGCCGGCGGTGCTATGCAGAGGCGAGTTTGTAGAGAGTGTGGTGTTGGCTCTTCAACTTCAAACCTCTTGCTCTGGGTTCTGTTCGTCCGAGCTCGACGACCTGGGCTATAGATCTGTTGTAGATCTGTTTCATCGATTGTTTCTCGGATTTGTGACCTCCAAGGACAAGGTCTCCATCTCCGGTTCTGTCCTTTGGGTAGATTTTCTCCAGCTTTGCTCGGTGATGTGGCGACATCCGTCGTGTTTACGGTGTAGCTTCAATTCTGGTGTTTCAGGCGGTGATTGGACGGTCAGAGTTTGTGGAGTTTTTCTTCACTTTCTGATGGAGCGACCTCTCGCGGGGTTGATTCATGTCTCGTCTCCGGTGTGGCTCTTGGCTCCTCAGAATTGTGGGTTGTTAGCTTGCGGAATCTAGGTTCCAACAGAGTGCCTTTCTAGTTCCAGTCGAGTAGTTGTAGTGGTGGAGTCGTTGGTGGCTACTATCGACATGAATAGATGCTGTGAGTACTGGTTCTTGAGTTCTCGGTACAGCCGTGGGAGATGATCCTTGTTATGCTTTCGTGGCGGTCTAGATTGACGGTTGGAGACGGCTCTCCGACTGTCCGTTTGGTTCTCCCTTGCCGACGGTGTGTACGTGAACTCTTGGTCTGGTCTCGTATTCTGATTGTGTTTGCAGGGTTTGTTTGGGTTTGTTCTCAGAGAAGCTGTAGGTATTGCTGAATTGAGGTTTTGAGGACTGGCCTAGTCAGCTATTGCTCCTGGCAACTATGATGAGGTCTGTAATTTGTTCATGTTGTGGCATAAATGCATCCTTGTCTTTTCTTTTATAATGGTTGTTCATCCATGCACAATGCATCTTTTCTCCTGGTTTGGTTATGGCTCTTGTTGTAGTTTTTTTATTCCATTGTAGTTTTATTTTTATTTTTCTGTCTTTTTTGTACCTCATGTATTTCTGTCAAAAAGAAAAATTGGTATAAAATTTAATATTTACAAAAAAAAAACAAAAAAAAAATAGTGTTTGATTTTCACTAACTGAAACAACAGCGGAATTAGTAGCTAACCGTCATTTGCCTCTTGCAGTAAATGCACGCTGTAACACAAAGAGATACACACAGGTTGAAATACTAAGTTTTTTCGCAAATTGAAGCTTTAGCCATAAGCTGTAGCTGTAGCTGTACCTACTTAGTTCACACACTTTATCAACTATGTTTTGCTCTTCAGTTGCGTTAAAAACTCTGGTATGCAATTCTAGTCCCTGGAGTATGTTAATTAACGTTCTCCAAGCAAACAAAGTATATATTTCTCTTCACATTCGTTGCTTGTAAAGATTATTATATAATAAGGATTAAATCCTTATTATTTGGTCTGACATAGGCTAGTCTTACAATTTAATATTTTTCTATTAAATTGCTATTCTTATTTTTTCAATGTTGGTGGATGGTTACATAAAAGAAAAGCTAAATAAATAACGAAAAGCTTGCTGGGAAAGTAATTCAAACTTGGTGAGAAAGTAATTAAAGTTGCTGAGAAAGTAACAACATTTGAATAATTATCTATGGTTCATCACACGACAACAACACTTCAAAAAATTATAAAATCAACATATAAAAAATGTTCTTAGATAAAGGGAGATAAACCTAAAAAAAATTCTCAAGATCAAGAACTTGTCTTCAGTAATCAAAACAGTTCACAAGACATTACCGCTACGAATAATTGAGGTATTCTGTTAATCTTCCTTATAGATATAATGATATATCATGTGGTTAGTCCAGATTTTAAAATCTTATGGTTTATGTAAATCAAGTTTATGTTGCCCGGATTTGCTCTCTCTGGTCCTAGAGAACTTATGCTTATCACACCTAAAGCCTCTCTATGTGTATCTTCCTAATCCTGGTCCTCATCCACTGAAACTTATGTTAAGGATCCAGTATAATATCAGCATGAGAATTACCTAGCAAATGAACATCATAGACTCTGCATTTTCATCATTGCATTTTCATCATAAATCAATCATCAATTCAAAGTGAAAGTGTTACTGGTTTCTTCTAATACAATTAAACACCACTATCCTCTATATCAGGCAAGAGCTACAATTCTGCTGCTATATATATGTTAGGATGCATAATAACTTAATAAAAAAATGCAGTAATAACATCGTGTATTTTGGAACATCAAAAACTCTTCAAAAATATTTCTATTTTGAAACTGATCTAACCTGAAAATTAGAAAAATATTTCATCTGTTTCAAAATAGATGATTTTTTGAAGAGTTTCTGATGTTCCAAAATACATGATTTTTTTTTATATTTTTATATTAGTTTTAGTATTATTGAAAACTGTGTGACTAATGATGTTTTTATATTACTTTCTCTATTTCGGAAAGGAGAGAGAATGAGTAAAAATTAGGGCATCTTTAACTCCAATCTATTATTTTTTTATAATTCCCACTAAAATAAAGTAACTCTATTATATAGTAAATTTTGTTTCGATGGTTCAGTTTATAATTCACCTAAGAATTAAAATCCAAAAAATATGAATAAAACTTTCGAGCACCAAAATCCAAAAGAAAAAAAACAACCCAAATGTCAATTAATGCCTAGTCATTCATCCGAGACCCGGTTAAGCCGGTCTTAATCTTTAATAATGGTTAAATTATTTTCTTGGCACGTTACAAAGAAAAACTTATTTAATGCCCAACTTGAAACGAAGGTTTATAGGCATCGTCAAATGCGTTTGCGTATCTTCTTCAAACAAAACCCTAGATTCTCTTCTTCTTCTTCCAATCCTCAGCCATGGACCCACGTCGTGGACCTCTCGCCGTCCCTAAAGTCCGCCGCGTCGGTTTCTTCACCTCAATCGAACCCTCACCGGAGACGCCGCGGCCGGACCTCTCGCCGTCCCTAAAGTCCGCCGCGTCGGTTTCTTCACCTCAATCGAACCCTCACCAGAGACGCCACGTCCAAATCGAAGCCTATCCGGTCCGGCGGAGGCGATAACCTCCTCGTCTCCTCTCTCCGATTCGCCCTCCGGTCAATTCATTTCTCCGGTTCAGATACCGCCTTCGCGTCACCATTCGGATAACTTGGCCTCTCGCGCTGCTCCCGTCCCCGTCCCCGGACCTTCCGCGTTCCGTCGACAGCTGGCGAATGACAGGACTCTCCACGTCGGGAGTTATAATCCTGTGGATTCGCTGCTTGGGACGTCGCCGCCGTCGAGTAACGGAGAGGTGTCTGAGGATTCGGGGTCTTTGTTTGGGTTCCAACGGAGCGATTCGGCCAAGTTGTCGGCGAGTTTTCCTAATGGAGGGTTCGATATGACTGTGGCGGTTAGAGCTCCTGGAGAATCGGAAGCGAAGGTTGCGACCGCGTCGACTTCTGATGGGAGAAAGAAGAACGTCGAAGCTTCTGGTATGTACACGTTTCAATCAGCCAATGGATCAATTGCGTATTGCTCTTTACTATAGTTGATAGCTGCGGCTTTGACTTGAGACGCCCGTGGGCTGATGCTTAATACAAAACGGGTTGTGGAGAATGTCTAGTGTTGAGTCTGGTGATCATCAGTCTCCGCTTCCAAACTTGATAAGCTTTTTTTGAAAAAGTCCTATGTTGTATTTAGTTTTGCTGTTGCTGTGTAGTTGATATGGTTTTAGTTGTTCTGTTTATTTCCATGCACATATGTTTTCTTCTTACAAAAAGACACTATAATGCAGGAGAGAGTGAATCTGTGGCCACAAAACCGCGGAAGGAAAAGGAAACAAAATCGCTGAAAGAGAAAACCAGTAAAGCAGAAAGGCGTGCCATCCAAGAGGCACAACGGGCAGCAAAAGGTTCTTGTTTCTTCAATATATGTTTTGTCTGTTTTCAGTAGACTGACAAACTGATACAAGATGATGGATAGGGTTTCCTTCGCTAACGAGTTTTGGTGTTTTAGTTTATGAATTAGGTTTTCTTATTTCCTTTTTGCATTAGGGTTATTACTAAGTTGTATTTAGAGGAAAGCTTAGCCTACATTCGTTAGTGAACAAAAGGTTCATATCAAAAACCATCTTAATGATTTGCTGTCACTAACTTGTAGGGGAAGGAAGCAAACGTGCAGGTGAATCTAGTAGACCCAAACCTAGCAAGCCTGCCAAACAGCCTCCACCGAAGAAAGAGGCCCCTCAGGTCACATCCTCTGTTTCTGAAAAAAGAGCTGTATCAGTAGAAAAAGAGAGGAGGATGGATGTCCCTCAGACACAAATGCAGTACGACGATAAAAGCCGAGTCGATAAAGCCAAGAGGCGTTCGGTGGTTGAACAGACCGAGAGCAAGAACAAAGTTGAGTTGTTTCTCCATCTTCCTCAATACGAGCGCGGCAATCAGCTTCCCAATCTAAGCTCCAATATATTCACACTCGATACCATACACCATGCTGTCTATAAGGTACACCTACTTGTTTATGTCTGAATCTTATAACTTTAATTTATGAAGCTTTTAAACAGAATAGTGGTATTTTATTAATCTTAGGTGGGTCTGCAACATTTGGCTGGAGATATAGCTGGTGACAATGCACGATGTATTGCCATGCTCCATGCATTTCAAGAAGCTATAAACGATTACACCACACCTCCTATGAAAGACCTGACCATGGACTTGACAGCCAAAATAAATGGTTACGTTTCATTCTTGATAGAATGTCGCCCACTCTCCATGAGCATGGGAAACGCAATCAGGTTCTTGAAGAACCAAATCAGAAAACTACCTGTAGACCTGTCAGAGCCTGAGGCAAAAGCTTCTCTCTGCTCTGAAATTGGCCGGTTCATAGACGAGAAGATCCTTCTTGCAGACAAGGTGATTGTACAACACGCCGTGACGAAAATCAGAGACGGAGAGGTTCTTCTCACATACGGATTCTCTTGTGTGGTTGAGATGATTCTCTTATACGCCCATGAGATTGGGAGAAAGTTCCGTGTAGTGATTGTGGACTCACGACCTAACCTCGAAGGCCAAAAGCTACTCCGTAGACTTGTGACCCGTGGACTCGACTGTACCTACACTCATATAAACGCCGTTTCCTACATCATGGGTGAGGTTACACGAGTCTTTCTTGGGGCTTCGTCCATCTTCTCAAATGGAACTCTGTATTCAAAAGTTGGTACGGCGTGCGTTGCAATGGTTGCAAACGCGTTTAGTGTTCCAGTCATTGTGTGTTGTGAAGCTTACAAGTTCCATGAAAGAGTCCTGCTTGATTCAATCTGCTCTAACGAACTTGGTAAGTTTCCACTTGCTCTTCTTTATCTTATTCTTCTTGTCTTGGATTTCGCTAACAAAAGTGTTGCCTGTGTGGAAATTTTCGCAGGGGATCCTGACGCCATAGCCAATGTACCTTTAAGAAACAACAAAAAGCATTCAAAGACGATGGATAACAACAAAAACCTCCAGTTTCTGAATTTGATGTAAAGCCTTTCTATGAAAAATCATCACAAAGCTTTTATCTTAATGTCTCTCTTATGCTTTCTTTGTTAAATTTCAGGTACGATTCAACTCCTGCAGAGTATATATCAATGATCGTTACGGATTATGGAATGGTACGTTTCACACACATTGTTGTAGTCCAAGTTTATATCATGTCAAGTTTCATGTTCTGATATGTTTCTGTGTTGGTAAATATATAGATTCCTCCGACGAGCATACCTGTGATTGTTCGTGAATATAGGAGAGAAGACTTGTTGCTGTAAGAGGTAACGTTTTTTGGAAATCTATATAGCAAACAGATACAAATACAATTTAAGGAGGGGAGGAAAGCGAGTCTTAAACACACACTGCTTAAACATAAATAAACATTATTAATACCTCTAATCTTGAGTGTTAATTTTTTGTTTGCAATTTCTTTTTATCAGTTCAGACAAATATTTGGGAATCTTCTTATTTCTCAATTAATGTGATTTTTTTTGTTTTTATTATTATTCTTGGTAAATTAACTTCATATATTAAAATTTTGGTATAGCGATCATTTAGATGGGTATGTTCAATCAGTTTAAGCTTTGACTGGTTGGTATTGGTAGACCAAATGTTTAAATTTTAGCTTACTAATCAGTCATTTATTCAGTCAGAAACTTACTTAATAATTAGTCAATTATTATTCTGTCAAAAATGTTTGATTGTGATTTAATTGGGACGTGTTATGAACTAACTTACAATTTTATAGTATGGAGAAATTTAATTAAAAGCGAAATTTTATACCCGCAGGAAGGAGATAACACTGATATAAGATGAATATACGAAAGAGAGAGTTTATTATAAAGAGAAAGAGGAGAGATGAGGTGCGATTTACAATTAAAAACGTTCGTATATATAGAGGTAAAAAGATAAAGTTACTGTGCGTGCATAGTGGCAGTGGACCCCATAATTGTTTACAAACTCAACAATTGAGGCGCCTCTCCTCCTGTTCGTATTGCTGCGTTATTTGACTTTTGTAACACTCCTCCTTGTGGACCGGTGTCACTATCGTCTTTTGGTTAACGTCTATGTTGCCTCGTTAAAAACATTTCCAGAAAAATCCAATGAAAAAAACCGTAGTTAGGTAAAAAGAGTACAACCACGTAAGCTCCCTCTCGAATTAGCAGTCATAAATCCTTTTGATGATGCATTCCAATGTTATGGTCATGTTTTCTAAATACTGAGGTAGGAAGTGATTTTGTGAAGAGGTCAGATGCATTGTCGCATGATCGGACATATCTTACTTCAATCTCTTTCTTCTTTTCGAGCTCTTGAGTGTATGAAAAGAACTTCAGATGTATATGTTTCGTTCTATCACTTTTGATATATCCTTTCTTCATTTAAACAACACATGCTGCATTATCTTCATATAAAATAGTTGGCTATATATTTCCGTCAATCCCACCGCTTGAACAGATGTGTCGGCTTATTGATCTTAGCCAAACACATTCTCTACTTGCTTCATGGAGTGCGATGATTTCAGCATAATTTGAAGAGGTAGCTACTAACGTTTGTTTCTGAGAACGCCAAGATATAGCAATGCCTCCGATCGTGAAAATGTATCCTGTTTGCGATCGGGCTTTGTGCGATCTGAAAGATATCCTGCATCTGCAAAACCAACCATTTGACCTTTTGAACTTTTAGGATAAAACCAGCATAAATCAATAGTCCCTTGGAGGTAACGAAAAACATGTTTAATCTCATTCCAATGTCTTCGAGTTAGAGATGAGCTGAATCTTGCCAAAAGATTTACAACAAATTATATATCAGGCCGTGTACAATTTGCAAGGTATATCACCGCTCCAATTGCACTTAGATATGGTACCTCCGGACCAAGTATCTCTTCTTTCTCCTTAGGCGGTCGAAATGGATCACTTTCAATATTAAGTGACCTAACGACCATCGGAGTGCTAAGAAGAGTTGATTTATCCATGTTAAATCGTTTCAACACTCTTATAGTGTATGTGGATCGATGCATAAATATACCATTTTGTGAATGCTCTATTTGTAGGCGAAGACAATACTGTGTTTGTCCAAGATCTTTCGTCTCAAATTCTCCTTTGAGATAGTCTGATGCCTTTTGTATTTCTTTTGGATTTCCGATAATGTTAAGATCATCAACATATACCGCGATTATTACAAATCCGGATATTGTTTTCTTGATGAAAACACATGGGCATATATGATCATTGACATATCCTTCTTTTGTTAAATGATCACTGAGACGATTATACCACATACGTCCAGATTGCTTTAATCCATATAATGATATTTGCAATTTTATTGCACATAACTCTTTTGGTTTGGAACTTAATGCTTCTGCCATTTTACATCCATCATAAAGTTTCATGTAGATATCAGTATCTAATGATCCATATAGATAAGTTGTAACAACATCCATGAGACGCATCTCTAGATTTTATCAGCTGCTAGACTCATCAAGAATCTAAATGTGATTGCATCCATAACTAGAGAATACGTTTATTTATAATCGATTCCAGGTCTTTGAGAAAAACCTTGAGCCACCAGACGAGCTTTGTATCTCGTAACCTCATTTTTCTCATTTCGCTTTCGAACGAAAACCCATTTGTACCCAACTGGTCTCACATCTGCAGGTGTGAGTACAATAGATCCAAATATTTCTCGTTTATTAAACGAATCAAGTTCGGCTTGTATTCATCTTTCCATTGTTTCCAATCATGTCTCTTTTGACATTCATAGACAAACTTTGGTTCTGGATAATTGATTTCTTCATTTATTTCACTTGACACAATATATGAGAAAACATCATCAACATCATCATGTTCATTTCTATTCCATATCTTCTTAGGGCATCTCTATCCCCACTCCATTTTTTCCTCTAAAATGGTGTAAAAGTGAATATGGAGTAAGGAATGCTCCAACTCAACTTCATTTTTCATTTCATAATGGAATTTACTCCATAAATGGAGTAATCTATTTTTTGTTTGTTCATCATTCCATTATGGAGTAGGAAATGGAGTGGGGTTGGAGCATTTTTACTCCATATTCATTTTTACTCCATTTTGAAAGAAAAAATGGAGTTTTACATTGGAGATGCTCTTATTATGGATGTAGTTGATAGAAATCACATTATTCTTTTCTGACTCATGATGCTCTACTTTGTTAATATTCTCATCATTTGTTTCTTTCAAAATACTTTCTGCTATTTTGGGTGTGTCTTTTGTCTCAGCATCCTTTTGTTTTCTAAGAATTTTATTCTTAGAACCAGCAGGTTTGCCACGCTTCAAGCGTGTTTTAGACTCTCGTGTATCGTCTGT
>NW_013617435.1:151557-152041 GCF_000695525.1 Brassica oleracea var. oleracea | reverse complement strand
TCAACGATCCATGAGATATCATCAGAGCTAAGATTACATTCTCCAACAAGATATAATTCTTCGCTCTGGTCTTCCACAATGGTGGTATTCTTGTCTTCATGCTTCTTTGTAGGATTGAGCCGGTCTGGTTAGATATTACCGGCTTGTTTGTCTTTCTTGAAAACCCGACATTCCGACTTCATGTGACCCAGCTTCGGCTTGCCACAATAATAGCAGGTAACTCTTGGATGTGACTTGGATCTTCCTCGAGATTGGTCTCATCCTCTGCTTCTGTTGTGACCACGAGTCTCTTCTCTACCCCGTCTATCAACAATGTTAGCTTCTGAAAAAGAGCTCGAACTTCGCTCCTTCCTGCGAACTTCTTCGTTTAGAAGGCTATCAGTGACGGTGTTCATGGTAAGCTTTCCCTCCGGTGCTGAATTGCTTAGGGTGACAACTAAATTGTCCCAACTCTCCGGTAGTGAACTAAGGAGTAAAAGGGCTT
>NW_013617435.1:138609-149335 GCF_000695525.1 Brassica oleracea var. oleracea | reverse complement strand
AACTACTCAGACATAGCTAAGCAATTCATGACACAAAATATAGATAAAAACTGCATAGAATAGAATATATGAATCAATGGAGTTCCAATCACAAATCTCTCTATGATTTTCTCTCCTAAAACTCTCTCTCTCTCTCTCTCTCTCTCTCCCTGAAAGTAAGAATACAATGGTGGCTAAAGCTCTCCTTGCCTCGTAACACTTATGCAAGTATATATCTATTAGGTTAAAAACTCGTCAGGGGTAATCTTGTAATTTGGTGAAGCCTTAGATTTAAAGTCGGTTGGAACCAAATCGCGCATCTCGCGTCTCGACATCGATCAATGGTACATAATGTACATCAATCGATCATAATCTTCAATCGTCGAGGCTTCTCTTCTGTATCGATCGACGGCACTGGATGTGCATCGAACGATTGCTTCTTCTTCATATCGATCTTTAATGGTCAGCTCGAATGAAATCTCTTTTAAGCTCCTAAATGCTCCATAATCATCACTGATGCAGATTGGGCTGGTGATAAAGATTCAAAGAAATCAACATCAGGATTTGTTACTACCTTTGCAGGGGAAGCTGTTTCCTGGCAATCGAAGCTACAAAAGTGTGTTGCCTTATCCACCACAGAAGCGGAGTATATCGCAGCAACGGAAGCATGCAAGCAGATGCTATGGATGAAGAACTTCTTGCTTGAGTTGGGAGTAAAGCAAGAAAAGTACAACATGTTATGTGACAACCAAAGTGCTATTCACTTAGTAAAGAATCCAACGTTTCACTCTCGCTCAAAACACATCGATATCCGACATCATTGGATCCGAGAAGTTCTTGAAGAGAAGCTCATACATCTCAACAAGGTACACACCGACGAAAACTGGTCAGACTTTATGACCAAGGTATTACCAATCAAGAAGTTTGAAGATTGCTGCAAAGGCACCGGCATGACAACGGTTTCGGGCTAAATCGGAAAGGGGGAGATTTGTTTGTTTTTCCTCCATTAGCCCAAAACCCAAAATCATGATCCATATTAAGAGCCCAAAAGAAGAGCACAAGGAGAAAGAATTATTTAGAATTATGGAGAAGAAGAGAGAAAGTTATGGAGTTAGATATTTTAAAATAAAATAATAATTTAGAGAAATCTAGAACATGTTAGAGTGTGCTCCTTCACTTGTTTAAATAGGGATGCTCAGCACCATTTGTAATTATCCCACATCAAGCAAAAACAATCATAAATAGAGAGTAGTTTTTCAGAAAGAGTTCTTTCTAAGAGAGTCATAAAACACTCTCTAAATACAAAACTTGAGTAGCAAATCCCTTTCCTAAAATACGAAGGCTATCTCAAACATAAACCGTCTACATTCCATCTTAACCTCTCAAAGAAAATATTATCCGCTAATTTTTCCAACACATCTTAAGCTCATTTTTTATTCTGATAACTTGTGAATAATCTTTGAATACCTTAGATGAGAAGGAAAATCTAAAATTGTCAGGAACTTGGTCGTCGTTGGCGAAAGAAAATCTATATATATAAAGTTGAATTATCTGCCTTTTTAGGCTGTCCAGGCCATTGTGGAGAAAGGGGGGCCGGCTTTGTTGCCACGTAGCACCTAACAAACATCCAACGAAACCAGCTTTTTCATTCTCAAAATCAATCTGAAAAACATATGGGCTATGTCATTTGGGCTTATTTGGACCTAAGCATAAATTCATGACTCTAAATTCATCTTAAATGGCTCAGATCAATCATTCTTCGTAGGCGGTTTAGTTGTTTTGCCGATCAATGTTCACCCTCCCTACTCTCGACAGTCGCCGGCATAACGGTTTAGGCCAGCATTCAATCGAAGTAACTAACTTTCTCATTAACGCCATTAATACACACTTTCCACTACATCCATGTCAATACAACCCATATTTACTTCATGATTTTGATTCTACAGCTATAAATAATGGAGTTTGTTTCGTTGATATGCATCACTTTCACTCTCTCGATCATTCTAATTCTTACAGAACCACCATCCAGCGAGGCAACCTTCTCCTTCTGATCGCCGATTTGGAAATACGATTGCTGTAATGACACCGTCGAAGTTCGTCTATTTATGTTTTGGGAGACACTTAATGTAACTTGC
Organism: Brassica oleracea var. oleracea; assembly: GCF_000695525.1. Lineage (NCBI taxonomy): Eukaryota > Viridiplantae > Streptophyta > Magnoliopsida > Brassicales > Brassicaceae > Brassica > Brassica oleracea. The sequence continues at coordinate 147,221 of NW_013617435.1, read as the reverse complement.
TCCTCCTCGACAAGACGAGCAGCTCTATCGATTAAATCAGAGCTTCACACCCTCATTTCATTTACGAAGAATCATTAGACATGCAGATCCAAAAACAACATAATCGACGGAGAGATCTAAGATTCACCTCAGCGGGGAGGTACTTGAGAGGCGGAGAGGTAAACAGAAGCACCCGAGCCATACACATAACAACCCTTCTTCAAATTACAAGAGATACGACTGACGGGAAACTGGAGACTAGCCTTGACCGACATGGAAAGACTATTCTTCCTCCTAAAGATTAAAAGTATCAGAAGTTGATCATGGAATAGAGTTTAATATTCAATTGTAACCTTCTAAGCTCCATGACAAAACTTAAAGCGACATCAATGGCTGCTCGAGCTTCAACCAAAGCTTCTTCGTATAAGAACATATCTTTTTGAGAACCACATGATGACGCTTTTGAAACCTCGCCACGTTCTTTTTGGCAGCACCCAAAGCCTCATTTAGTAGCTTCATCTTCTCGACGACTCGAGACGGCCCTGCATCAAGATGGCAAAAACAAACGTCGACCCTGAAAGAGCATTTAATTGTAGAAACAACTATTATGCTTCTACAAACACTCATGCATAGAATCTGGTTTGATAAAAGAACCAATAACGAACCATTTATCTCTTATAAATTTTCAAACCAAACAAAACCTTCGAGAGCAAATGCCCATCACACACTCCAAGTCTACATCAATAGACACAACACACAACAATCTATCCCGACTCACCCCAGCTTATTTAAGAAACAACCCAATATGTGATGAAATTACTAACAGACGAAAATAATAACATAACCGATGATCTTAAAGTTACTCTTACCATCACTGACTACAACTAAAATGCAACTGCAGGACTTGACGTCAATCTTATCATCACCAATCTTGAGGAAACTAATAGGCCTCCAACTACAGAAGAAGAAGACGATACATGCGCTGTTCGCTTCGAAAATTAAAACAATGGAATCTATCTATGCTTTTACTTGCGGCTATATTTTCCATTTCAGCTGCATTGAGTAGTGGCTTTGTACAAATATAATCTGTCCCGTACGTAGAGAAAATCATCTATGATTCAGCATTATTACGACTTTTAAGGGGTTTTTTTTATGTTCTAGTTTTCAGTTTCGTTTACATATTGTTTTTGATTTTCTTATTAATTTAAAAACAAATTTTATAAATATTTTCTCTCATTTCCTAATATGTTTTATGCCATAATGAGTTTCTTACCAAAAATCAAATAAGAAGAATATATAAAATAAAACTTAATTAAATACGTCTAAATTAAGATTAGTCTATAAAATAAAATTTTAAATGGTGTTCCTTCTATACACTAAGCACATAGTACTACATAGTACTTAATAATATAAGTATGTTCTCTAAATAAAACATCAACTTTCCTTTATGTTTGAATTTCAACTAAGTTAACTTTATTACGATGATTGATTTTTATTCTATTTTTACCGAATCGATTAGTCACAAACACTTATGCAACTCCACTTTGAACTAAGCAACTTCAAAACAAAGTAATACATTACAGCTGTTGGCCACTATTAAATGGATCAAAAAAAATCTATTTTCTTTCAACAAATTATCATTTTGATATTTGTGAACATATATTTCTACTAAAACCAAAAATGAATAGTAAATTTATGTAAAAATAAAATATACGAACCGCGCCGGAATACCACTAGTAAAATCTATAAATCAAGGAGGAAAAGATGATTAGATATATTCATATCAATTATAACTTGGTCGTCATGTCACGTCTTTTTCACGGATGGATACATTTGACGCATTTGATCTAAATTAAATTAACCTGCTAAAGCTTGTAATATAGTCGCTTATGTAAAACATGTATAAACGGCACTAGTTCAATTAAGATCATAATAAAGTTAGGCGAATGTCGTGTGAAGAACAAGTATATGATCTAGATGAAGGACTAATGAACAATCGATAAATCCACTAACAGTATGAAATTAAATAGTGTAACTAATTAACTTCTAAGCTTCATTATCACTAAGAAAGACGAAGATAGGGAAGGACATGTGTCGATCAGAGGACATGAAAGAAAAGCTGAACATATGAGCTGAAAGAAGGTGGGGACTTGAAAGTTCAAAAAATGCTTTTGATAGGAGCCTTGCACCCATCGCTACGTATGATTCAAGATATATTTCTTTGTATGATTCAAGATATTGTTATATACACCATTTTATATTCAATATAAAAGTGTCTTATCCCAAACATGATGTTTCTTCATTTGTGTTCATACAGTATCAATATTTACGCACATACAATTACACATATACGTACGTTCAGATGAACATGTTGTTGACTAGTGACTAGTGACATTGTATTGGAAGCAAAGCAAAGTTATTTTCGTATGATGTACATCTTTCCTTTCCAAGGGCCTACAATTTCACCCAAAGCTTCTTTTTTTGTTTTGTTTTGTAATTTGTTACCACGTATTAAATTTGAACAATTCCAATAGGAAATATTGAGAATTATAAGTTTATATATTTATATAATATTCTAGAGTTGTTTTCGGTATCCAAAATTAAAATTCTAAAAAATAGTTGCTGAACTTTTGACGTTTAAAAACACACAAATATGAGCAATGTTTCAAATCGCCACAAAATTATTCATAACTGTTTCTCTGTTCTTTTTAACAACAAATTATATCTCCGACTTAGTGAGCCGATCAGTGACACAACACACTAACATATATCACTAAACTATAAATCTTGATCAGATGAACATACGACTGGTTAACTGATCGAAACGGTACAACGCATATATTTTTATATCACAATAACATATCGTTATATGGCAATTGCTCTACTAAATAACCAAAGAAGTAGATGAATTTCATGTCACACATAGAACCTAGTACATTTTCTAGAATGAACACTCATTTTGAACATAGTCCTGTGATTCTTCAAGAGCATCTTGTACTTCTACTTGTAGAAAAAAATACATCTTTTATTTCTCCATTATTTGAACAATTTCTTTAGTCAGAAAAAAAAAACTCGACAACTTCATCAAATGTATAAGGTAATTGGGTCGAGCAAACTTCTGATCACATCTCATTGACGAAGTAGCTGCATGCGGCTCATGTGTTCCAAACCATAACACTGGCTAGAGTGATAAATATTCATATCAACCTTATTTTCTCCAGAAGAGCTTAGACACTCGCCGAGACTCGCGAGGTTTATCAAAAACTCTAGGGAAGTAAGTCGAGCAGAAGATCTCAAGTAGCACAGGAAACTGAAGAACACCGAACATCCCAATCGGGACAACAGCGAGCACCATAAACTGAGCCGAAACCCACGGTGTTCTCCCTCTAACCAGAGTCATAAGCGTCACGACAAAACTCACCATCATTGTCGTCATCGAGAGAAACAAAGTCGCAAGACCCACGATCTGTTTCGTCGGAAGCGATCTAAGGAAGTCCTCCTCGCGGTAACGAGACTTGAGAATGCCGAGGAACATGAGCAGAGACATGTATGAGGTGAAAAGAGATATAGCGTCTGAGATTAGGAAGATCATGAAGAGTTGGCCGTGGCCGTTGTAACTATCGGGGACAGTAAAGGCGGAGGAGAACATCATTGATAAGAGCTGCGACGACTGTGCAAGAAGTGGCTGTGTCTTTCATCCACTTCTCTCCTTGGTCCACTAGCTCCTTGTGCTGGTCTTTAAAGAGAGCCTGTGGAGTTTTCTTCTGCTTCAAGTTAACCATTTTTCGATGCTTAGGTTGCACTAGCCTCTCCACTTCCTCGAAATAAGACATCAATATTTTACTATGTTGTGAACAACAGCTAATTAAACACGAAAAAATATTTAAAACATGATTGTTTTAGGATCTGTACATTGATTATGTGAATGAATAATTTATGACACATTCGACCAGACCGGACCAGACCATCTGGTCCAAATCACTTTTATTGGTATACTGAGATTTAAGTCAAGCTAGAATCAACAGATTATTATGATTGTGGTCAGAGTTAGAGATTCACATATATTACTAGACAGAATTGTAATTCCAGCTTCCTTGTTGCACATAAAAAATTATACCTAGTTTCGATCGTGGGTAGCAAGAAACAATTATATATAACTATGTATCACCTTAAACCACTGTAGTTCCCTTTGCATCTGAAGAACAGCACCCGGAATGAGATTAAGCCGTGAAACTGGGGATTTTTACGCGGCGTGATGCAGCATATTAGTATGGAGTTTGTCCCAAGCTGTAGCAAGGATGTTTTTCTTGGCACCCATTTTGTAAATGAGGCTAAAGATCTTCTCTTGCCTATGGCTCACAGCATAGAAAAAGAGGTTAAGACCGTAACTATCTTTGAACCAAACAATATCAGGATAATGCTTCATCACTTCCTCGATTTACTCAACGATACCATTCTCTACTGCCTTGAAGAGAGCTTGGTTGAGACCCGCATTCTTCTGTTGAGTGGCGTCGAAGTGAGGTATCTCTTGGCAGATACAGTTTAGTATCTCTTTGGCTTGAGCATGCCCTAGCTTTAGTTTGTATACTTTTCTTATGTGTGGAACTGTCAATAAAAAACATTATCATTTAAGACAGATCAAAATCAACACTAGGGCTAATAATATGAGACTCTTACGAAAAAATCTGAGGTATTTTAACAGTTTCTCTTCAATCCAATTATGATCTTGTGGTTTCCTGTATTGATGGTGATGATCATTCAGACCGTGATGAGGGTTAGAGCATCATTATCCTACATACCCATTAAAAGTCTCTTGATTAAATTTTAATAGTATTTAAGGAATAAAGATGTTTAAGAGACATAGGCAAAAACTTTAAGATTTTTATGTCTCCATTCCAAGTTTCTTACTTTGAGGTTCTTAGAAAAAAATATTATTAAACATTTTTAATAATTTTTTTATTAAATAAAACATAATAAAGATAACATTACATTGTAGACATAGATTTTTAAATAAAAACATTAACACAAAGATTATTAAAATAAACGAGAATTATTTGAAAGAAGCATCCGAGATCAGTTGTTGTCTTCATCATCTCCAAATCTACATCATATATGTTCTACTAAATCACCATTCAGTTGTTGATGCATTTGTCTATCAAGAATTCTTGTTCGACCATTCATCATATTTGCGATATTTGAAGGGATATCTGTAGAAAACGTGAGATCGACATGTGAACTTCTGTTGTCTACTCCTTGTTGGAACTCTGAAACATCAAATTGAGTGTATCCATCTCGTTCGTTTTCTACTATCATATTATGGAGCATGATACATACTCTCATAATCTTCCCAATTTTGACTTTATCCCAAAACAACGCTGGATTTTTAACAATGGCAAAGCGAGCTTGCAAGACTCCAAAAGCACGCTCGACATCTTTTCGGACAGCTTATTGACGTTGAGCAAATAAAACTACTTGCGGCCCTTGTGGTATAGGAATAGATTGGATAAAAATTACCCATTTCGGATAAATATCATCGGTGAGATAGTAAACCATATGATACTCTCTTCCATTGACAAAGAAAGTGACATTCGAGCTTGACCTTTTATTATGTCATCAAAAAAATGTGAACGATCAAGAACATTGATATCATTTAATGTACCTGGAGGTCCAAAAAACGTATGTCATATCCAGAAATCGTATGAAGCAAACGCCTCTAAAACGATAGTTGGTTTACCCGAACCACGAGAATATTGCCCTTTCCAAGCGGTGGGACAATTCTTCCACTCCCAATGCATACAATCTATGCTTCCTATTATCCTAGGAAAGCCATGATGCTCTCCCACATCAAGTAGACGTTGAAGATCAGTCGGTGTTGGTCTTCTTAAGTACTCATCCCCGAACAAATATATTATTCCTTCCACAAAATTTTCCACACATAAACGAGTTGTTGTTTCACCGAGCCGGAGGTATTCTTCGACGGTATCAGCTGCAGAACTATACGCCAAGACACGAATGGCTGCGGTACACTTTTGAATTGGAGAGAGACTATTCCTTCCGAGACCATCTTTCTTATCCCGAAAATATTCAACTTCGTTGGAGAGAACAAATATATTATTCCTTCCACAAAATTTTCTACACATAACCGAGTTGTTGTTTCACCGAGCCGGAGGTATTCGTCGACAGAATCAGCTGCAGAACCATATGCCAAGACACGAATGGCGGCGGTACACTTTTGAAGTGGAGAGAGACTATTCCTTCCGAGACCATCTTTTTTTTCCCGAAAATATTGAACTTCGTTGGAGAGTCGATCAACAATGTGCATGAACAATGACTTGTTCATTCTAAAACGTCGTCGAAATAAATTATGAGGATACGTCGGAGTTTCACTGAAATAATCGTTCGATAAACGATTATGCCCTTCTTCACGATGTCTTTCAATATAAACTCTTTTTTTTTTCTTTTTTTTCTTCGTTCTTCTTGATCATCTTGAATTTGAAAATTCTCAAAGTAGACGCATTTTTGCCCTTCCTTACAAGTAAGCTCTCAAGTAGACGCATATTTGTAAGACTATCCTTCTTGGCCAAGTCTTGCTGTTTAATTTCCCACATAGTCTGAAACTTTGACAGCGTTTCCTTCCCCTCAACATTCTTCTTCTTCTTCCCTTTTGCTGCCTTAACACCCGAGGGACGCTCCTCTGTCCCTGTTTCATTGGCATGTGAAGTCTCTGACTGTGAACCCTCATCACACTTCCTCCTTTTAGCGGTTCCTTGGTATGAGAGTTCACACCATTTTTGATCATTCCGAAGCTCTTTCCAAGCATGCTCAAGGATAATTTTTTTTGGGGGGTTATTGAAGAATATTTCATGAGCTAATTTGAGAACATCATTCTCATTTTGACCACTCGTTTTCTCTCTACTTGCTGCTTCAAAAGCCCCACAGAACTTGTTGACTTGATCATTTATCTTGTGCCAACACTGCTTGCAATGAGTGTATTATCGGAGTTCAGTGGCTGCAACCTTGGGACTTGCCGCAAAGTAAGCGGCAATCCTTTTCCAGAATGTCCCAGACCGTTGCTCATTTCCCACTACTGGATCTTTGCTTGTGTTGAGCCAGGAGCTGATGAGCACCATATCTTCTACAGGCGTCCACATCCGGCGTTCCTTACGCTCAGCAGGAGTGTCTTCAAGGATAGTTTCTTCTACTAAACTAAAGACACTTTGTTGACTCGTAAGGAGATCAACAAAGTTAGTACTCTGCCGGTATGGATTGGAATCCATCTCCCGAGAATGTCACAGAAAGAACGGAAAAAAAGAAGAAGCTAAAACAGATTGAAAGAAGAGAAGAAGAAGCAATGTTGATCACAGAAGAGAGAAAGAGAAGAACACTATTTTAAAGAGAAGAAACAATTAAATGGAGTTGACATCAACCAAACACATTCATCACACTATTTTAAAGAGAAGAAGCAATGTTTAAGACAGAAGAGAGAAAGAAAATCAGGCTATTTTAAAGAGAAGAAACATTTAAATGGAGTTGACATCAACAAAACACATTCATCACACTTCATCACACTTTCTATCTAACCATCAACCTATTTATTACTAACACAACCATTAACTACCTAACTCAACATTAAAGCACTCAATAAATTCGAAAGGAGTAGACATTTACCTGTATTGCTCTGCTTTGCACTCCTCTGGTTTAAGGTTCCTTCTTCTTGTACCGTGGATCCACACACTCTGACCCAAACACACAAACAGGAAGTAAAAACTTCATCAATGACTTTGAGGAACACAAACACACAAACAGCAACTCAGAACTTATTAAAAACTATTTCATCAATGACTTTTAAACAAATCAAATTTGATCAATCCATCTATATTAAAACAACCTTACAAACAAATTGAATTTGATCCATTAAAAATTATAATATTTAAGACTTTGAGGAACATAAACACACAAACAGCAACTCAGATTTGATCAATCCATCTGTATTGAAACAATCTTACAAACAAATTGAATTTGATCCATGAAAATTTAGAATATTTAGGACATTGAGGAATAACAGAAGCTTTACCATTGATTCAAGGAGAAGCAAAGTGAGAGAGCTCTGTCACCACCGAGAGACAGCTTCATCGCCATCGAGGAGAGCTCCGTCGCCGATGAGGACAGCTCCGGCGCCGTCTAGGAGAGCTTCGTCGCCACAGAGATCGCCAGATCGAACCGAACAAACAAAATATAAAGTAAAAAATCCGATCAGAACAAGTTAAACATTAATCATTCACATGCATAATGAAACAATATGATCTCCTATCACTACCTTTCGATTAGAGCTGAGCCACAGCGGGAAAGCTCCGTCGCTGTCGAGGAGACCCACCGAGAGACAGATTCGACGAGAACCAAAACATAGGAACCGATCAGAACAAGAAGAGGCTCAATCACATGCATAATCGATCAAATCGCCATAGAAATCGCCAAGTCGAGAGAATTCGAGAGAGAGAGAAAACAAGTTTCATACGCATTTAACGCGTAACCGAACTTCCACCCTCTCCTTTGTTGACACGCGTCCACCAAGACACGTTCCTTCCCGAGCCAACGAAAGACCCGTCTCCTCCGCTTTCTTCCTTTTAAAATAT
>NW_013617435.1:128531-136934 GCF_000695525.1 Brassica oleracea var. oleracea | reverse complement strand
TAAATTTTAATTTTTGGTTTAGTTTTCCAATTGTGTCATAGATTGTATGTTACTGTAAAATAGGTTTACATTATATGTAACCATAAAATAACACATTCAGAAACTAAAGCTGAAGGGTTTGCTATGTCGATGGTTTAGACCTCATGTAGACTGAAGTGCTTTTTAGATTATTTCCAAATTCTTGTAATCTTTATAGATATATTCTTTTACGATGATCAATAAATTTAACATTTTATCAAAAAATAACACATTCAATATAATAAATATGATGAAATAAATTGAGTTGTTTTTATAATACTTTAATGTAATAATTTGTATTCTTTATTTTTCAAAAAAAAAATCGAAGCTTATAAAATTTTACAAATTTATCAATGCTTTTGAATTTTGATTATAACATATGATTAACCTTTAAAATTACAAAAGTGTATATAGTTTGCCTATGCTTAGAGAGAGATATATTTAACTTTTGTATCAAAAGGTTCTATCTTTGTTATCAAACTTCGAATGTTTACAACAGGATAAACTATGTTGTAAGCGAGACCAATACCAAATGATATTGTCGGTACGAAATGAATGGTACAAGTGTTGAGACAGTTTAGTTTAATCATATGAATTGTTCAAATGAATCATTTTAGTTTAAGTATATGAATTGTTCAAATGAATCATTTTAGTTTAAGTATATGAATTGTTCAAATGAATCAACTTTACACCACAAAAATCTTTAGTACTAAAATATATTTTAGTATAATTAGGTTCTGATAGGCATAGATGAATATAATTTTAAGTTTTTCCGAACCCACAAACGTCTTTTTATATCTAAGAAACAACCATTTGCTTTAATTGTACCTTTTAGAAAACTGCAAAAAACAAAACAAAATTGGTAATGTAAAACTTTGTTCAAAACCTCGACATGGAAGTCTGTCAGACAGTGGATCTTCCAGGTGTTTGTGAAGACCACCAACACATTAGATCTTTCTGAATATTATCAATTCATAATGGACATGGGTATTTGGGTGTTTGATTTGGTTCGTTTCTTTCAGTTTTCGGTATTTTAACTTAAAAATATATGAACAGTCCGGATATATATGAAATTTAAACTGGTCTTAGTTTAGTCATTTATAGTTTTCGGTTATCAATACTAATAAAAGGAAGTGGACCCCGTTAAACAAAGTGGCGAGTTGTAATAAGAATCCTGATGGTATTTTCTGCTAAAGCCTAGCACATTTGATAACGTAAGTGTTCAACGACTACCATATTATTAGGCGGTTTCTCGTCCTCATAATTTCTAAACTAAACACAAGGCGAGACGAAAACAGAGTCTTAAGACACTCTCAGTTGAGTAAAGTTACACTCTTTTACACTTTTGTTGTCAATATACAAAACATTGTCTTTAGATAAGTTCATTTTCCCATTCTTCCTCCTCCCTCCTCTCCTCTGACCTCCATCAGATTCTCCTCCTCTCTGTTAAAACATACCTGATACATAAGAGGAAAGAACTGAAAACCAAAAGATTATGAAAGAAAGAAGGCAAACCTTCCTCAAGACAAAAGAGAGGTATAGATATGCAGCGTCACATTCATCAGCTGATAACGTGCCTGAATATAAAATGGTCCCAACCAAATATTTATGTCTCTATAGCAAATTTGGTTAGAATCAAAACACAAAGACTTACTCTGGTCTTGGTTACCATCACCCAAAGCACCAAGCCTTCTCATGAGTTCTACGAACTCTGTATTTTTCATATACTCATGGACAACCTCGTGTGAGTTCTTCACAAACACTAACTCTAGATCATACTGTTCATGGGATAATGTCAACCTGAATGATACATAATGTACAAACACTTGAACATGGAGAGGAGGAATATATTTTTACTTCTTCGGCTAAAGACTTGAAGATGTTAAAGGACAATCCATTCAGGGCAATCAACAGCATCCTATCATTAAAGTTCGGATTGTTACATTTTACTTTTTAGTACCTCTAAAGCTTATTCTACATTGCTTCAGTTTCTGCGGTAGACTACCAAGTGAACTCAAGAAAATTTAAGTACCTCAAGGTGAAAGACGTATTTGATACCAAAGGGGCTGCTAGATTTGAATTTCTAAACCACAAAGGAGAATAATCATTAAAATCAAAAAAAGGAGAAAAGTATAAGGAGTAAGGACTTTGTACGTAAAAGTTACAAAAAACCTTAAGAAGTAAATACCTTTTGAGAAAACCATTCACCAAAACGAATCCAGTATACACTATTAGCAATCTCCAAACTTTCAGCTGTGTATTCAATATATACAAAGAACCAGATCAACTGACGAGAAACTCCATGTGTATACTAAGATCAGTGTGAAGTCGTGAATCACAACTCAATGTTTATAACATCAAAAGGTTAAGCAAAGAAAAAAAAACCTTGTCGGAGTTATTTAATGATAACATTGGCGTCAGGCATTGTTCTGATAAAGACACCTCAGAAGAAGAGCTTAGACATTGCCAAAGCCCGTCGTGCACGTGCCTCAGTAGTCCACTAGTATTGCATAGCAAACTACAATTTAAACAATACTTTAGTATCTTTAACTATACCATTCACCTCATTCCACCAAACGCTACTCGAATAAAACAAACTTCAACATATCTATCAGTCTGTAATAACTAATTTGGAACAACCTACTGTGACCAACCATGTTATCTTGAGCAGAAACAGCTAAATGAAACATTTAAAACCCGGTAACTGCAGATAACAATAGGGGCATCATCTTCGATAATCTTGTCTAGTTCTACCTGCAACCATTGAAATGCAGTTTCCACTCTCAAGATTGACAAATCGACAGAAGAAATTAAACTTTTTAGTTGACTGTTACATCATGTGCATCTAATAGTATCATGTCAAGAATTTGTGTGTGTTTAAACTACTACTCAAGGAGCTTATACCTCAAAACAATCCCCACATAATAAACGGGAGTATTATGAAAAATTTCAGAGGAATAAAGGCGAAAAAATGCCATTAGTGAGGTTAGTGGAGGTTTGATTGCAGAAGAGTTATAGATGTTTATTAGGATTGATCGGTTAGGGAGAAAAAGAAACGACGAAGAGGAAGACCAAACGAATCAACACCCGTGAAAGGGTATTAGAATTTCAATATTTTGGGTTTCAATGGGCCAAACGAACAAAATTATTTGACGGATCAAACGAAATAAAAAGCCCAACCGAATACTAATTTGGTGGCTTACGTGGCAAAAACAGATGACGCTATTGGTGGATTTTTAGAGCTGACGTGGACAAGCTATCTGATCAATATATTCTCCTTTTAATAGTTTTAGATTCTAGGGCTGTTTGTGATACTAGGGCAATTTGTAGGTGAAAAGACTCAAAATGCCCTCTTAAAAGCGTAACTAAAGAGTTGATTTTTAGTTAAGAGATTTTGGTTTGATTGGATTTTCGAAATTCAAAAATTAGTGGTGGACCCTAGAAAGGATTAATCCTGATTTTATATATATAACTAGTAAAGTCTACTTTTTGTATATCTTCTCATCTTCTTATTTCTTTTTTTGTTTTCAGATCTGGCTCTGCTATTTTTTTTCCCGACGATTGACTTTACAATCCCTTAAATCACTAGTCATCCAATTCTCAGAAAGTTGCTCGAGGAAGAAGAATCGAGACGACGGCGAATTCCGGCTAAAGAGAATCTCAGAAAGTTGCTCGGAGAAGGATGTCGAGGATACGCCACCGGCGTGGGAAAGAGAAGGACAGCAGTGAGTGCCCCGACATTTGTGTACTTGCTGTAGATCTTAAGGGAGCATGTATTTGATGTTTCTGGGATTTTTTTAAGAGCAGAAACGACGGCGGCTGAGGATGTTTTGGTGGTGAGAGACGCACTAAACGGAACGCCGAAGATGTCTACGGTAAGTGCTTTGAATTCTTTTGTTTTATTTGTATTTTTGTGGAGAAAAAAAAAATCTTTGTTTACTTGCAGAGCCGCCAGTGGTGGAAGAATCCGACGAACGACTACCGGTGACATCATCTTCTTCGTCGTGTTCCTTCTTCTATGCCGGAGGTCAATGATAAAGCTTCACTGGCGACGTTTATGTCATCTTTGTCTCAAGTCTCACCTCGTCGTCATTGGTTCATCTCCGACCAGCAGTACATGGGCACAAAATGAATCTCGAGCAACAATGGCCAATTTTGACTTTTTTGCACATTTAGTCTTTCAGATTTTGTATAATTTTGTTTTGGATACATAGTGTAGACATGTACACTTTGATGATAATGTACACATGTACACTCTGATGGATACATCGGTTAAGGTGGACGTATTTAAAAAAAAAAGGCTATTCAAGAAGAAGATTGTACATTCATATATATCTTATACACGTACGCACTCTGATATAGTTGTCGACATGAAACTGTGTATGGTGGGTATTTCAAAAAGATAACAAATGTGGCTTTACGTATTTGATGATATTGTACACATGCACACTCTGATACATCGTGTAAGGTGGACATATTTAAAAAAAATATACCAGAATGACTCATCAAGAAGAAGATTGTACACTCAGATATATCGTGTACACGTACACAGTCAGATATAGTTGTCCACATGAAAGTATGTAAGTTGGATATTTCGAAAAGATAACAAATATGGCTTTACAAATGTATAAAACATTTTAAATGATTACATTTTGAAATATTACAAGTAGCTCAACAATAAACATAGTTCTTAATTCTTTTGGCTAAAGACTACACTCCACTATTTTGATTCTTTAATTCTTTTGTAAATAGTTCGGATCAATAAATTTTAAATTTCATTAAAAAAAAGAAAAGAAATCTATATTATAATAGTTGAGTTTTTGCTCACTCCTCAGCGTGCCACGTCAGCGTTTTGTGGGTCCCATTTTTAAAAAGTGTGAAAAAGTGTCAAGCTCAGGGCTCGAACCCGGGTTATTGAGTATAAACACCAACATTTCTACCACTAAGCTAAATGATACTTTGTACATTGATGGTCGAACTTAATATATATATTTATGAAGATCGGAAGCCTTTGCTTCTTCGGTTTCCTCTGAGGGTCGGGCCTACAAGGGTATTATGGGTTTCATTTTTAAATGAGATTCATCACGTTATATGAAAAAAGCTCCAGTTTGCAACAATTATAGTTTTTCCATATTGTAAATTGTTGTCGTTTAACATGAGTTTGGGTTCTTTTCATCATTGTCTCAAACAAGTCTGAGCTGCAGAGTTGCGCCGTGTGTCTGTTCGTTTAACCGGTGAACTCTTCATGTCCCCATCTTAAATAGCTTGATCATAAATGTTCTTTATTTGTAGCTCCTTTGTAAATCCTATATATGATTTTCATCTTTGATGAACCTAATCTGCACCTCCACAAAGCTCATTGATTCCTCTTAGCTTTCTCTCTGACTCTCTAGTTCCCCAAACCGGCATCCTGGCGTCTGTCACTCAACCTTCGAGTCTCTCCGTCTTGGTCGTAGTAGTCAGAGTATAGCCTCTAGCTTCCTCCACTTTTGGGATTCCCTGAACTTCAAGAAAGACATTATTCATTCTTAATGTTCCTTGATGGTTTACCAGTCACACCCGTGAGTTTATGGGTCACACTTATTTAACATAATTGTTTTAATTGATTTCCTGATTCTTTGTTGAATAATATTATTTGCAGATTCCGTGATTCATTGGTTTACTCTCGTCGGGCGTGCTAATAATTACATGTCATCTTTGAAAGCAGATTCCATTGTGAAAGTCGATCGTTTGAGGTTGCTATGTGTTCAAGCATGTACAAGATAACTGATCATCCATTCCTCATTCGTTTCATCTCACTAACCATTATTGATGAAGTCATCACGGGTGCTCCTGAGATCAATCTCCAGTAAAGATTAGACTGTTCGAAATCTCCAAGTGATTGCAAACACAAACCTAGAACTCCCAGGTAAATTATCATATTGCATTTGGGTTTATATTATGTTTTGATATCATAACTTATATTTAATATTGCATATGTGGTTGGGCAAATCCGTTATGTCCAGGGCTCTGACCTCTCCAAAGAAACAACTCGACTCGTTATCCATCTCCTCATTGATCCGTAAGAAACAATCAACACATAATTCTCTTGATACTACTGTCTACATTGTGCTAACATCAATAATCAAAAATATTTCCTACCCAAGATTTATGGTCGTCTATTTATCTCCCTTACTTATCAATCTAATTTTACACAAATCTTTATTTTACAGCTTAAAATAAACCACAATAACCCAAACAATGAAAACACCAAAAACTAGAATCCCAAAAAAGACGAATCATTAATGATCACCTCTCTTTTTGTCTAATCTTACAAATAAACTTCAAAACAAATATTCCAAATCAATCAACTCAATTAAAACTCAACGACACATACATTGAGCCAGCTAAACAAATACAAACTACAGGGCCAGCTATTTAACAATTTACAAACTTACTTTCACAGATGCTTACGAAGAAGACGAAGACGACAACCAAGATCAGTGAAATTACCTAAACAAAAAGCATAGTAAGTTGCAAACTCTGATAAATACAACTAACAATGATTTTTGTTTACATATTACACATCAAATGAAAGAGAAACAAACACAGCCACACCAGCAGATACAAGAGACAATCCCAACAGATACAAAGGCGGCAACAACATCTCCATCTGCTCACTCCTCTTGTCTTATGAAAATAACTTACATGCTCAATGTCAACATGCCAATGATATTGTCTTCTTATGAGAAATAAATATATTCGTTTTAAGACTCAAATACTAATTGTCACTCATTTTATAGTGATTTTTACAAGTCTTCATGTATTTGTTTTAAAGGTCCGGTAAAAGCAACAAGTTAAAAAAAATATATATATATAACCAACATAATAAGAATAAAAAAAATTAATACTTAATACACATAACTTACCCAATTAAACTAGAGAAAAAAATATTCAGAAACAAAAGGTATTCTCAACGACCTTAATATAATTTATGTAATCTCAACAGTACCAGTAACAAATTAAAAAGACAAACAAACAATAAGTCTCAGTGACACAGCAAGCAACACCACGAACTATATCAATAACATTACTAACACAGTTTAGTCCTTCATGAGTGGAGAACAATGCATACACAGTTTATCATCACAACTCTAATCGTATAACAATAAAAAACTTGAAAAACAATGATCAACCCAAAACGCAAAATTCACAACCTAAAATAATCCAAACAAATATTGAGATGAAACAAGAAATTTGTCCACAACGTTACGCGGAGGTAATGCCCGCAGAGGTAATGCCCCCGGTACCTCTAATATATTGTAGAGAAAATGGGTAAACCATAATTTTCGTTTAATTAAGTTGCTGGGCCTAATTGTTTAGGTTTTGGACAAAAGAAGGCGGTGTGGGTGTTAGGCTTTGACGGCACAATGAGTTGCCCATATAACAAAACAGAAATAAAAGGAAAAAAGGAAAATCGAGGGTTGGCTATATAAATTATAGATTTGGGAGTGGAAGAACATGATGGCGTCGATGGAGATTTATCAGAGAATCGTCAGAGAAACCAAACGGAGAAGAAAAGGAAGAAGAGAGTGGAAGATTGAGATCCCCAATGATGTCATGGAAGAAATCGTGATGAGGCTTCCGGTGAGATCGATTATGAGGTTCCAAGCGGTTTCAAAGCATTGGGAATCGGTGATTAAGACAAGAGATTTTGGGGCAAGACACATGGCTAATCAGAGAAGCAAGGATCCTAAACTCATGTTTGTCGGTTATAGTTTTTATAATATCTGTTTTGATCAAATGGACTTGGAAACGACTTCTCTTGAAGAAAGCCTCTGTTTTGATATTGAAGAGATTAATGGTCCTATCGAGATCTCCGAATGCTGCGATGGCCTTGTCTGCTTCTACTGCTTGACTCAAGCAGTGAAAGTGATAAATACGGCCACAGAAACGTTGTTGCCACCACTCCCCTTAGCAAATTTTCAGCGTCTTCATAAAGCCCATCCAGACCCGGATCTGGAGCGGGATCTGAGACTTGAAGATGATGGTCAGCCTCCTGTTCCAGTTCCATTCATATCATTTACTATGTTTGGATTTGGGAAAGACAACGTCACAGGAAGATATAAGATAGTGTGGCTCTATAATATATATCCTGCTACATTGAACAAGAAGAAGAAGACGAGATGCGAGGTTTTCGATTTAGAGGAACGGCGATGGAGATTCGTGACTACCAGAGCTCTTGATCATCACCACATCTTGTCTAATCAGAGGCCACCGTGTGCAAACGGATCATTGTACTGGCTCACGGGGGATGAACAAGGATACCCATCAACACAAACCAAGCTCATAGTTTTCGATATTCATACAGAGATGTTTCAAGTCACCTCAACACCACCTTTTATT
>NW_013617435.1:126771-127426 GCF_000695525.1 Brassica oleracea var. oleracea | reverse complement strand
CAATAGAAACTATCATGGCGCGCCTTGCGCAGCAAGACGCAGCCCAGAAAGCGGCGACCGAACAAATCGCAGCGCTTGCAAAGATCTTAGACCCCCTCGCGGCGAACGTAGAAGCTTCGTCGGCACAGTACCGAAGACATCTGTTTAACACAGAAAGAGCGACTGGTGCAGCACCAACGCAGACCGCAAACCAAGATGTCGCCGACGGTGACGCGGCCCAAACCCCGGTCAGCCTTGATGTGCAGACGATAAACGAACTCGCCGCGCTGAAACGGTCGGTGCTGGATATAAGCTCCAAGATCCATCATGTCACTACGTCCGCCCCTCAGATTGAGCGAGTCCTAGCAGAATCTCTCCGGACACCATTCACCGAAAAGATAACGACGTTCCGTCTCCGAAAGATGGAAAAGCTCCGCCTTTCGACCTTCGACGGTGTCTCCGACCCTTCTGCCCACGTCACATCCTTCAATATCGCGATGCGACGCGCGAACCTCTCTGATGAGGAAAAAGACGCAGGCTTTTGTCAACTCTTCGTCGAAACCCTAGAAGGTATCGCTCTTAACTAGTTCACCGGTCTTCAGGAGAACTCCGTTGATAGTTTTCACGACCTCTCGACGGCTTTCCTCAAAAACTACATCATGTTCACTCAGATCGG
>NW_013617435.1:123458-126595 GCF_000695525.1 Brassica oleracea var. oleracea | reverse complement strand
CGCCAACATTCCACGAGTGGCAAGCCTAACCAGAGGAAGGGCTACATGAATGCTATAGAAGACGCCGAACCATCGGGCTCCGCCGTGATGGCGCGAGAGAAGGGGTGGAATCATTGGGATCGAGATACCAGCCAGCCAAGGTCTAGCTCCCCTGAACCAGCAAACTCGAACGCCGTCGAGCCAAGTAAGTGGTGTTCCTATCATGAGGTCAAGTCACATGATACGAAGGATTGCAAAGTCTTATACGGACACTTCCTCAAATCCATCAAAAGCGGGAAAATCAAGATTGAGTCTCCGCAGAAGCCGAAAAACAACAAGAGTTGGAGCAAAAACAAAGAGAAGAAGGTTCAGAAGTCTCAAACAAAAGCCCCTCAGAGAGAAGAGCAAACTAATCCAGAGAAAGCTACGGTTAACAACCTCAACCTCGAAGGCAAATCAACTGATGAAGAACCACCTAAGAACCGGCGACGGGTGGAAGTAATACTCCCCCGACAGGCTGATTCCTCGAATGACGAAATTCCGCCGGTACCAATGGACTTGCGCGACAAATTGGGCAGAAAAACGGAGTCCAAGGATCTACGTACACTTCTGAAGCGGAAGGCCGAAATGGTACAAAAGAACGAGGCAGACCTCAGGACGTCCCTCGACGAGTCTAAAGCAAGAAAGACTACCCACGCCGGAGTTGCCCTACACCTTCAACCTCAGCCCGCAGATTTACGTGAGCAGATCAATTCCAAAGCCGAAGACTTGCGCGCCAAGCTTGGTCAGTCTAAGCAACGTGATTTGCGACTGTGCCTCGAAGCGAAACGACAAGCGCAACGGGAGTTCATAGCAGACAGAGGGACGTATTGTTACAAGGTCATGCCTTTCGGCCTAAAGAACGCAGGAGCGACTTACCAGCGTCTGGTCAATAGAATGTTTGCCGAAAAATTCAGCAACACTATGGAAGTTTACATTGATGATATGCTGGTCAAGTCACTTCGCGCCAAGGACCATCTCAACCATCTACAAGACTGCTTCAAAACGTTGAACGAGTACGGGATGAAGCTCAACCCGGCAACGCTGAACGAGTACGGGATGAAGCTCAACCCGGCGAAATGCACCTTCGTTGTAACGTTTGGAGAGTTCCTAGGTTACATTGTTACCCAGCGAGGAATCGAAGCAAACCCAAAAAAAATAACGGCAATCCTCGATCTCCCTAGCCCGAAGAACACCCGCGAGGTTCAGCGTTTAAACGGAAGGATCCACTAAACAGATTCATCTCAAGATCCACAGACAAGTGCCTCCCGTTCTATGAAATCCTGCGAGGAAATAAGAGATTCATCTGGGACGAAAAATGCGAAGAAGCTTTCAATCAGCTCAAGCATTACCTAACTACCCCTCCGGTTCTGTCGAAGCCCGAAGTCGGGGACACTCTATCCTTATACATCGCCGTCACCTCCTCGGCCGTTAGCAGCGTCCTGATACTAGAAGACCGTAGCAAACAAAAACCTATTTTCTACACCAGCAAGTGGATGACGGAACCGGAAACGAGATACCCAACCTTGGAAAAGATGGCCCTCGCTATCATCACTTCGGCAAGAAAACTCAGACCTTATTTCCAATCGCACACTATCGAGGTGCTCTCCAACCAGCCCCTCAGGACGGTAATGCAAAATACCAACCAATCAGGAAGGCTGACAAAGTGGGCAGTCGAGCTTAGCGAGCATGACATCGTGTACAAAAACCGCACAGCGGCTAAGTCGCAAGTCCTTGCTGACTTCCTGATCGAGCTAACGCCGGAGTTAAAACAAGATCTTGTGCTGCCAAGTCTGAACTGGATACTGCACGTTGATGGTCCATCTACGAACAAAGGCTCAGGGGCAGGCGTACAACTCCAGTCACCAACAGGCGAACTAATCCGACAGTCGTTCAGTTTTGATTTTCCGGCATCCAACAACGAAGCCGAATACGAGTCTCTCATCGCAGGCCTTCGTCTCGCCACAGTAGTAAAAGCTAAACGGATCAAAGCATACTGCGATTCCCAACTCGTGGTAAGTCAATTCCCCGGAGCCTACGACGTCAGAAACGACATAATGGATGCTTACTTGAACCTCGTCAAAGGTCTTACACAAGATTTCGAGTTCTTCGAGCTAACGAAAGTCCCTCGCGGAGAGAACGTATGTGCGGACGCACTCGCAGCCCTTGGGTGCAAACTACACGACCAGGTGAAAAGAACAATCCCAATACATAAGATTGAAAAGCCAAGCATCAGCCCCCCGACGGAACAACTTGCCATTGCAGCATCTGTCACCGATCCCATGGAAATCGATGAAGGGGAACCTCGCACAACGGAAGGGCAACTCGAAGATTGGCGAACAGAATTCATCGCTTACCTTTCCGACGGAACACTACCTACAGAGAAATGGGAAGCAAGGCGGCTCAAAAGATGCAGTGCGCATTACGTCGTCATGGATGGAACACTCCATCGATGGACTGCAACCAAAGTACTCCTTAGGTGTATCTTTGGAGACGAAACAAGGCTGGTCATGGCTGAAACACATGAAGGAGCAGCAGGCAATCATTCAGGAGGACGAGCTCTCGCACTAAAAGTGAAAAGCCTCGGCTTCTATTGGCCAACAATGAACGCCGATTGCGAATCCTATGTCAAGAAATGCGATAGGTGCCAGCGACATGCTTCAACCATACACAGCCCAACAGAATTGCTCCACACCTTGATGGCGCCATACCCCTTCATGAGATAGGGAATGGATATAATTGGGCCAATGCCGGGTTCTCGACAGAAGAGATTCATCCTAGTCTTGACAGATTACTTCACCAAATGGGTGGAAGAAGAAGCCTACTCCAGCATTACCGACAAGGAGGTGCAGAAGTTCGTCTGGAAAAACATCATCTGCAGGAACGGGCTCCCGTATGAGGTAGTCACCGACAACGGATCCCAGTTCATATCCCACAACTTCAAAGAGTTCTGCGACATATGGAGAATTCGGCTCAACATGTCCACACCGAGAAACCCACAGAGCAACGGTCAAGCCGAGTCCACTAACAAGATAATCATCGACGGAATCAAGAAACGACTCGACTTGAAGAAGGGTTGTTGGGCCGACGAGCTGGATGGGGTCCTCTGGTCCCATAGA
>NW_013617435.1:120728-121896 GCF_000695525.1 Brassica oleracea var. oleracea | reverse complement strand
TTTGCAATCATCTCGGTCTCAACCCTCACCCTTTCCTTCGTGACCTCGTAAATCCGTGAATCCCTAAGGCGATCCAGTTCTTTCTTGTGCTCCGCGGCCTTGGCTCCTATCTCCTCCATAAGATTGGCCTTCCGCAGCTCCAGAGCCTCGATGGTGGAGCGAGCAACGAAAAGCTCTTCTTCAGCTGCGTCGGCTCTCTTCTTCTGAGCTTTCCTCCGAGCTACCGCGCGATCCCTCTTCTCAGCCATCCTCTCGAACTCCTCCTGCCACTCCGCCTTCCTTTGACGGAGGAGTCTGCTCTTACTCACCACCGTCTTCTTCAGCTTTTCTGACTCAGCAAGCGCTTCCTTCGGCGCAGAGTCGTATTTCTCGATGACAAAGTTCGAAACCCCGTCACACTGCGAGACACGAAAACCAAAGAATTTGACAAAGGAAATGAGTATGTAATAGGAAGAACGAAAGAACCGAAGCAAAATCTTACCAACAACTTGGTGCGAGCGGCGTCAACATACTCATCCTTGAAGATCAGGTCAGCGACCGGCGGAAAGGGCTTTGGGCCGCACTTGATCTGGCTGACCAATTCCGCGCATTTGTGAGGAGCGTAGACGAGAGGAGTTGGCCCGTCATACTCAAAAGAAACACGGTCAGGAAACTCGACTCTTAAAGTCTTCCTTACGACCGGAATACCACCAGTCTATGGACCGGGGACCGACATCCCAGGGTTCGATGAAATAGCAATGGGGGAAACTTGGCGCTTGGTCGTCCCTTGCTCACCGGTTTGCTTCGACTTTTTCTTCTGAAGCGGAACCTCGGGTGGGACGCTTCGAGGTTCATCCGCTAGGGCCAAGTTGAGAGAGGGCCAGTCAGTCGGATCAGATGGAGCAGGGGGGAAGCGATTCCACTGTCTCGACCCGTGACGCTATCCTCCAAGGATAGTCGCTTCTTCTTCTTTCTCTTCTTCGTCGGCGGATCTGCACCCTCCGAACGATTGCCTCCCTCTGGAAGAGTCTCGCGGTCATCATCGACAGGCGGCTCGTCTGGGCTCTTTTCTTGCTCTTTTTCTTCTTAGGAGCAGCGGCAACAACAAGCGAGGACTCACGATGGTCAGAACCCGCGTGGTTCACGTCGTCAGTGACCAACTCGCTGGGAGGCACCAACGGCTCGGCAC
>NW_013617435.1:116134-120723 GCF_000695525.1 Brassica oleracea var. oleracea | reverse complement strand
CAAGCGAGGACTCGCGATGGTCAGAACTCGCGAGGTTCACGTCGTCAGTGACCAACTCGCTGGGAGGCACCAACGGCTCGGCACACGATAAGCCAAGCTCTCCCGCCATCATAGCTCTCAGATCCAGAAGGCCCCTCATCTTTCTTGCTGCGTTGATCTTCTTCTGCTCCTCACCGGTGAACAGCGAAATACGTCTCTTGGTTTTGTTAACCGACGGAAGGTAACTCGAATCCCAATCCCCTGCAAAGGACATGTTAAAAAAATATAAATAATTCAACAAGGAGAGAGTAGAAGCCCACAGCACGACTTATAAAAAAACAATGGACTTACTCCTGGAAATACGGTCGATCGAACGGCGAACCCTCTCCCAAGAAATATTCCCCCAGTGCTCTTGAGCGAGTCTCGCGATAGCACGAGCGTTGGCAAGAAACTCTTCCGGGTATTCACGAGAAGTCGGATGGTCGGCTACAAAGAAAAAAAAAGACAGAAAAAAATAGAAGGCAGTTAGTACGCGAAGAAATAAAACAAGTTAACCAAAGCGTTCTACCAAGCAAAGTGTTCCACAAGACACGGTAGTCGTCGTCTGGAGGGTCTTCGAAGGCAGAATCGGCGCATTTAACATAGAAGTAGGACCTCTACCAATCGAGCGTCTTATTAGGATGCCCCCCTATCACGTTGTAGCCTGGCCGCATTTTTATCGATAGGAGGCCATCCTCTACCGAACTCACGGACGTCAATTCTTCAAAGGTACGAACGCTCAGCGAGGTATCGATCTCGGCAGCCATAACCAACAAAGCAACTGCAATACGCCACGAACCATTCAAAAATTGACTTATCGCTGCATCTCGGCGCCTCACGTATGCCATGACTAGTCGGGGAATTGGGAACCAAAGCTTCGTATCGTCACGAAAATAGGACTCGTACACGCATTGATACCCAACCGGCGGCGACCAAGGCCTTTGGCTCGCCGAAGGAATCAAGAAAGTCACCCCAAATCCGCGGCGCTCCCTCAGAAGCCTCTTCACGCTGTTGGGAGTCGATTGCGTCTTCATAACGTTCTCCCAAGCCTGATCGCTCACATCCGGAGAGCGCAGACACTCCGGAGCTATCGCCGGCAGCTCTTCGAAGATCTCCCCAGGATAATAACACGTCGGCCTATAGTGAGTAGGAAGGACTCCGTCTCTCGCACCGCCAGAACCGTCTCTAACGTAAGCTTGCGGCTCGGCTTGGTTTCCCCTTGCTTCTTGACGGAATGAACGCCCTGACTCGGAAACCAGAATCCTTTGTGACAGATCCAGACTCCCGGTGTCCATCATCGCATCATGATGAACCCGTTCGAACTCCTCGAGCGGAACCTCGCCCGCGTCTCTTAAAGGACGAGATATGGTCGCAACCTCCTTCCCTTTCTGTTTGCGAGATAACCTTCCCCCAGACGACATATCGCTATCTATATTACAACAACAACCTAGAGAGAGAAGTGGAGGGAAGGAGAGAGAGAAAACCTGGATAACGCGGAGAAGAATAGAGGAGGAGAGGAACGATCAAGTATTTATAAGGGAGAGATGGGGCACTTCCCCGAGGCGTCATCATGATACCTACGTGGGCCGACGTGGGCCTGGGAACAGTATTTTTGCCGCATAGGAAACCGAAGCGTCGATTCGGTTTCCCGACATAACCGGCCCAACTCCGAGTCGAACCAGCATCTGGGGCAAAATCGGATCTAACCAAACCAAAGCCGGTTTGGTTAGACTTTATCAAACCGCGCGACAGAGCGAAATACTTGACGATGCCTCGCGATGCCCAATCCGGCAATTTATCTTTGAGGCGACCCGTCTGTCCTTTCAAGCCATTAACCTTCTAAATTCATCAAGATCAACGAGACGCTCATCTCGATGAACTGGGGGGACTTACTGTAGAGGGTGGATTCGACATCCCTCGAGGCCCGAAGAACAGACGGCCCAGCCCACTCAGAACAAAACGGTGTGTCGGCTCGATGGCTCGAAACGTGCGTCTAAGCGTCCTCGACTCAACGGCTACTCGAGACAATATTGGCTTCTCGGCCCAACGAGTTAAAAGCCCACGGAGACGACGCAAACTAGGTCACGGGAGAGTACGAGGTCAACTATATAAAGGGAAGGGAACACAATGAGAAAGGGAACCGAAATCACTGATACTCACTGGGCGGCTAGATTAGGGTTTTACCTTTGTTATCGCGCCTTGTTGTATCTCTCCGGAACATCCTTCGAGGCTCCGGCACCTTTCTGTTCACATATTTCCTTTCCTTGTAACCGGCGAAACAGTCTTCCGATCTATAATAAGACGTCTTTGCTTAAACCCACATCTAAAAACCGAACGTTCTCTCGTTTCGTACCGTTTCCCGATCAAACAGTTATCACCAGAAGCTCTGGGAGTTGTTGTGGTGTGAGAGCTTTGTTGGAAACTGAGAGTCTCAACATGGCTGGAACTGAAGAGTTTGTTTTGTTTGCCATGGCCTATCTGATCTCGGGTTTCAGACCGATGAATCAACCACTTCATGCATTGTAGTAGGGTCGTTTTGGAATGCAGAGAGATGTTATGTTATGGACCATCTCTTTCTGTTGCAAATGATCCTTCTTCCTTGTATGTATGGGAGCTACCACACAATCTACTCTCACTAGCTGGAAAATGTCTCTGTGGGGATTGTGCAATTAGAGAAGCGATAATGACGGAGTCTCTCCCTGTCTGGTTTGACTGGCAGAAGAAGGGAGTTACTGTTCTTGGTTTTGGAGTTTTAAACAAATACCTTCCAACACTTGGTTCATCAGATGAGTTCACTTTGATTCGGTTAACATCTTCAGGGAAGCTAGAAGCATTCAAGTTCAATACTTCTCCTGATCCTTTAAATAGCTTAGGAGTAGTATCTCACAGAGACTCCACCTGCGAATCTGATGAGGTGAATTTATTGTACTTCCCTGATGATAACATATACACCTCAAGATGGTTCAAATACCTCAAGCTAGACTATCTCTCTGCATACACAAAAGGGAACCTCGCCAAGTTCTTAGAATCGAGGATTAGTAAAAAGAGATCCTTAGCTTCGAATAAGAAGAGCGATCCTCTTAGCTTAACCTACCACGAGGAGTTATGCGAGAAGTTGAATCTCAGCGGGTTCGGTAGAGACAGATGTTCCACCACAGTTACTGCAATCTTCAACAGTATCAGTTCACCAACAAGCGTTTTCGATATTGCATTGGGAGAAACCTGGTCAGGTTTACCTATAGAGCTTCTGTTGCTTGCGTTCTCGTACTACACTGAGCTTGGATGTGTTCTGTTAGACAAGAAGAAATCATCGCTCGAGTTCTTATCTGTTCCGAAGTTTCCACAGTTACCACCTTTCCTCTTAAGGAAACCTTCACGCTGAAGCAGCAGATGGTCAAAGAAGATACAATCCGGTGTTGACCTCATTGGCCCTGTTTCTCCACTCCTAGTCCTCCTCGCATTACACGAGTTCCGCAACGGTTGTCTTAACTCAGAACAACAAGAGTTCTTCTCACCGGATGCAGAGTTCTCTGACCGGTGCAACCAAATATCCAAATCGGCTCGGGAAATGGCAAACTCAGTGCCGGCGAGACAACCATATCACTAGAGGATGACATGTGGTTCAACAGCGACTCACAGAAGGAGAAGAAGCGGTTCATTGCTTATTCTCCAATCACAAAGACGAGTGATTCAGAAGAACTCACAAAGTTTGTCTCCAAAGTGCGGCGTAAACACAGTGGTGATGATGATGTTGTTGGAGGAAGATAGCTTTGTTTATGTGCAAGGCGCTTGTCTCTCAATGGCAAGATCGTTCTACTCCATATCAAGACTTTCTTTCTCAATACCATCTTCATAAATGAGTTAATAGTCTTTGTTTTGTCTTCACCAACCAAATTTGTATGATCTGATAATTTAATATATGCTTTCTTCTTCTACTCTGTTTGTGAATAAGTTGCATCAAAAGAGGTGGAACCTCTAAGTACAAAGATAACACCACAACAATAAGGTAATGCAAAAGATAAACCAAGAGACAAATCACACAAGCACACCAAAGCTTTACTAGAATCTCCTTAAACAATCTATTACAAGATCTGCTTAATTCAGCTTTTACACGTCAGTATTAATACCCTAACACACGCAACTGAAAGATCCTAGGCTTCCAGGTTATGTCTCTTCTCCGTCAAGTACTTCAGCCACTGCTTCCAGCACGACCCAGAACACTTCCAAGAGCTTCTCTCTCTTTCTATAAGATCTGTCTCTGTGTCTCTGTCTCTATACAGACGACCCCATAGCTATCTTATATTATTCTCTATGTTCCTGAACCCCTAGTCTCCAAGGCAATATGTATGGACATCTTCCATAACAATAAGTGCAACTTTCCTTTTCTTGGAATGCAATTATTCCTGTTTCTTTAAGTCGTAAACTTGCTCCTCAAGTTTATTCCTCTTTCCATATCTCCAAGATACTCTCTTGCTCTTCAAGTCTACTTGACTCCACATGGTCTTCACCACTCACTACGACGCCTGCTTCAGCAACTACGTCAGCGACTACTTCAGGGATCTTCAATCTCT
>NW_013617435.1:115650-116078 GCF_000695525.1 Brassica oleracea var. oleracea | reverse complement strand
TTCCTCACCTGGAAACTTTCATACCAAATGTGCTTTTCTCCCCCACGAGATGTGCACCACACCATGCTTTTCTCCCCCATGAGATATGCATTCTCTGTACCAGAAGATCATCATTCTCCCCCTGCTTGATTGCATACTAAGCTAAAACAAATTCTTAGATGTCAAGCCTTACAGAACCACCGTCTCTTTCTTCATGTATAATCATGACACAGCCCCTGCTGCAGCGGAATAACAAGTACTGCATCACGACCTGACGCACCTGTCGAACTACCCTTCGACCAACTTCTGTTGAGAACCTGGCTTCTGTCATGTGTTTTCTTCTTGACCATTAGCCCTTCCCCATCCACACCGAGTGCCCTCTGCACTCGTTGCTATTGTCTTGGAGTGATTTCACTATCACACCCCTGAAGATCATCTCGCACCACTTC
>NW_013617435.1:114992-115596 GCF_000695525.1 Brassica oleracea var. oleracea | reverse complement strand
TGGCTCCAGATTTGATGCTTCTTGATCAACCTCAAGATCACTCTTAAAAGAGCTGCATCCTTCTTCTGACGTCTCTTCCTTGACATTATCAAGTAAGCCACTCTTGGCTAAGAGCACCTCTTCAACCCTCTTGGGTTTAATTAACGTATTGTTCACCTTCTTGGCCATGTTTCTGCTCTTCTCACGAGCAAAACACTCCACCTTCTTGTGTCCAACCTTCCCACAGAACCAACAACACATCCGATGTTGCTTCTTGCTTGGCCTGACACAGTTGTTGATGCACGATCAGTCTCCTTCCTTGTACAAGCTGCAAAACTATGCTTCAGAACCTCATGTTTGACCATCATGTTGTTGCACTGATGTACTACTTTCGGTTTGTTACTCACAGCTGCGCGCTGTAGAACTTCCTGCCTTACTCCCTGTCGTACGTCCCGACGCACTTCCTGACAAGTTCCTTTGGCTCCATTTTTTGATGTGCTCCCATGCATGAAATGTGATAGCCCCTTCTGTTGTACGCCAGTACTCTCAGCTCCTCATCGGTATCCCAGTCCCCAATTCGCCTTGGCTGGTTGTCCCATTGAGAGTATCTTATGCAAATCCTTGG
>NW_013617435.1:114551-114838 GCF_000695525.1 Brassica oleracea var. oleracea | reverse complement strand
TTACAGCAGCAAGTTCTTCAGCAAGATCTTTATACTGCTCACGGCTCTGCACCAGATCGTGTTGCAACCTCAGATTCTCATTCTTGAGATTCAACCACTTATTTGTGCATCACTTGATAATCCTCAGAGTCTGTACTGACATCTGGATCCGAGGATTCACTGGATTTCTCCTTGCGTGCACCAAATGCAACCATGTTCTTCATCACCTTTCCATCTTCTTCAGACTCTGAATAATCAGACGACTGCAATGGAACTCCTTTTCCCTTCTTTGAGTTTGGACATTCACG
>NW_013617435.1:113923-114489 GCF_000695525.1 Brassica oleracea var. oleracea | reverse complement strand
TGACCAATGCCTCCACACTCATAGCACTTGAGACTTTCTCTCCTTCTGCCATTGACACGATCACCTCCCTGGCGACCATACTGATTCCTCCCACCTGAAGAATTCATCTTACCAAAATTCCTGACCAGCATACCAATGTCATTTTCAATCTTCTGAAACCTATCAGTATCTTTGTCAGCTACAAGCGCCACACTCCTTGGCGCACTGCTTGATGTAGAGACTGAACTACTGTCTGTCTCCATCTCTTGTGCCTTCAGCATACCCACAAGCTTGTCAAACTTGAGCTCATCCGTGTTTGTAGTAATCTGTAAGACTGCCCTGTGAGCTCCAAACTTTGTTGGAAGACAGCATAGTAACTTCTTTACCAGCTTCTTCTCCTTGTACTTCTTCCCAAGTACAAATGCTTCATGCGCCATAGCGCTGAGTTTGGCACTGAAGCTTTCCACAGAATCATTATCAGACCACCTGAGATTCTCAAACTGCGACCCAAGATGATCTAGACGTGTCCTCTTCACACTCTCATCTCCTTCAAATGAATTCAG
Source organism: Brassica oleracea var. oleracea (assembly GCF_000695525.1). Classification (NCBI taxonomy): domain Eukaryota; kingdom Viridiplantae; phylum Streptophyta; class Magnoliopsida; order Brassicales; family Brassicaceae; genus Brassica; species Brassica oleracea. Next base: position 113,947 of record NW_013617435.1, on the reverse strand, counting down.
CAGGATCTCCCACGCCTCTTTAGC
>NW_013617435.1:113626-113871 GCF_000695525.1 Brassica oleracea var. oleracea | reverse complement strand
CTCCAAAAATCACCGACAACGCATTTGATGCATTGCGTTCTGCCTCTGACCAATCCTCTTTTGGTTTAGGCTTCTTCTCACCTCCTGTGACTATGGTAGGCTCCTCCCAACCAATCTCCACAGCTGTCCACGCATCTTCATTGATTCCTCGAATCATCTGCTTCATGCGAGCCTTCCAATGACCATACTGGTCCGCATTCAACACGATCGCCTTCTGCACAGAAATAATCGTGTCCATCTTCACG
>NW_013617435.1:111710-113552 GCF_000695525.1 Brassica oleracea var. oleracea | reverse complement strand
CACACCAAAGCTTTATTAGAATCTCCTTAAACAATCTATTACAAGATCTGCTTAATTCAGCTTTTACACGTCAGTGTTAACACCCTAACACACGCTACTGAAAGATCCTAAGCTACCCGCTTATGTCTCTTCTCCGTCAAGTACTTCAGTCACTGCTTCATCACGACCCAGAACACTTCCAAGAGCTTCTCTCTCTTTCTATAAGATCAGCCTATGTGTCTCTGTCTCTATACAGACGACCCCATAGCTATCTTATATTATTCTCCATGTTCCCGAAACTCTAGTCTCCAAGGCAACATGTACGGACATCTTCCATAACAATAAGTGCAACTTTCCTTTTCTTGGAATGCACTTATTCCTCTTTCTTTAAGTCATAAACTTGCTCCTCAAGTTTATTCCTCTTTCCATATCTCCAAGATACTCTCTTGCTCTCCAAGTCTACATGACTCCAGCTCAGCACCTTGACTCCACATGGTCTTCACCACTCACTATGACGCCTGCTTCAGCAACTACGTCAGCGACTACTTCAGGGCAGACATCTTACATCTTCAGAACCAGTCCCTACTAACCCTGTCACTAAGAACCAATAGCTCACAAGGAGGATATAGCTAACAAGACTTTGAAAAGAGTAATAACAGATCAATCAAGATTTGCATTAGTTCCAACATTGATAGTTATCGCTTAGTAGTTACCTTATCTTATAAGTAAACCACAACTCTGAATAAAGGTAATAACAAATGTATCTATGTAGTGTTGCAGAATCTCATGCGTTACACAAAAACATAATAAAACAATGAGAGAGGTGCTACTTTGTGTTCTTGGTCTTCTTATCTTTGGAAAGACGTAAGATAGATCCTAAACCAACCAGTGATGGACCACCTATCACAGGAGTAATCCGAAAGCTTCCTCCTCTGCTTCTTCTGCGGCCTGTGTGCTTTTGTGGCCTGAACTGATACGAGCTGCAGCAGGAAGATGGAGGAAAAGAAGAAGAGGACAAATGAGATGAATTATCTGTTCCTGGACGTGGGGCTCCTCCATGTCTCAGCGAGCTATGCTTGTCACCGTCCCTAAGCATTGCTTTCTTCGAGTTCATCCCTGATCCCGTGGAAATGCTTCTTGTCAAACGAGCATATTAGACTCTTTTTATATATCGCAGTTAAGGCTCGAGCTTCTCGTGAAGCTCCTGTTTGAACGGGATTCAGTCGACTAAAGAAGTCAGAGATGGGAGAGACTAAAGACGTTTTATTAGGTTTAAACTGGAGGGTTATAAGAGTGACAGGAAAGTGAAAGAGCAACAAGATCAAAGAGTAAACAGAAGAGTGACAGGAAAGTGAAAGAGCAACAAGATCAAAGAGTAAACAGAAGAGTGACAGGAAAGTGAAAGAGCAACAAGATCAAAGAGTAAACAGAAGAGTGACAGGAAAGTGAAAGAGCAACAAGATCAAAGAGTAAACAGAAGAGTGACAGGAAAGTGAAAGAGCAACAAGATCAAAGAGTAAATAGATCAAGGAGATAGCCTAAAACCCTAGATCTAGCCGCTCAGTCTGTTCAATGGTCCAAAAGTCCATCTCTTGTTGCTTCCTTCTCCCTTTTTATAGGACTCCTGCCCCAGATGCCCTAATTTCGTGCCTCTTTGGGCCTTGATTCGAGAGGCCTAGTATACGGGCCTGGAAAAGGCTCCCTCCAAGCTGGGCACTTTTGGTCGACTTAATCGACTGGCAAAAAGTACTCTAAGGTCAAGCCGATAGGTTTAGCCGCCGAGCCGACCAAATCGATCCGACCTGCTGGATTAGGGCCTGTTATTCGATGGGCCTTGTGGAGGGATGTAATCCATCTCCTACA
>NW_013617435.1:110910-111591 GCF_000695525.1 Brassica oleracea var. oleracea | reverse complement strand
GACGTCCTGTGAGCGTCTCTAGTCGCTTCGAGTAATGTTGAGTCGTTAATGCGCGCTTTCGCTTCTCAATCTTTACGATGAGATGCAGTTTATTCGGGGGATACATCGTTTTGGATAAAGCGACGGGGATCGGTTTTTCTGGTTAACCGGGGACCGGTTTAAATCAAGACCATGAATTGATTTCGGCCTGACAACCTGATTGAAAATCGGTTCGAGCGAGAAACCGAACCGTCGCGAGTAGGTTTGAGGCCCATTTAGGCCTGTGTAGACCTAATGATTGTGCTCGGAGAACATGCCTTCGTTTTTGCTATAAATAGGCCTCTTTCCTTTGCTTTCGTCATTCTTCTCTGCAGATTCAGGTATCCCGTTTTCTCTCCCTTCTCTCTACTTTTTCTTTCTCTCTCTAGATAGTTTTTTCTTTGTAGAGACTCGTTGGTATCGTTCGGAGGTTGTAGTCGTCCCCTAAATCAAGGAATATGCCTCCGAGAAGTCGATTGTCGCGAGAAGAGAAAGGGAAGGACATCGCAGATTCTCCGAGTCCGACCAGAGATGTGTCAGTGACCGGTAGTCCTCTGGACGATTTTGACTTGATTCATCGCGATGCTCTTCGGGACACGGAAAACATGACTCTATCTCAGCGTCTTTTGGTCGCTGATGCTCATAGGATGATTCGTGATGAAG
>NW_013617435.1:106789-110755 GCF_000695525.1 Brassica oleracea var. oleracea | reverse complement strand
TTTACCATCCTGGTGGGATCTTCGAAGAGCTTGCTCCGCTGCCACCCGGACTGTTACGGGACCCGCGGGCTTAGTCGTGGGGGAATGTGTTTGGATCTTCTGCTTCTCTTCATACCGTGAGGGAACTATTAAGGGCGAGCGGTGGTGCTGGCGTTACTTACATCATCCCGTCTGCCGAGCAGCGTCTCTGGTCGCCTCCGGTCGGTTACCAATGTGTGTATGAGTCCTATTTTGGGGATCATACGAAGCTATGGTTACCGATTCCCCGGTTAGTGACGTCCTACGCATTCCGCCGAGACATCGCCATCTCTCAACTTTTGAACGGGTCACTGCGAATAGCCGTCATGCTAATGGTAATGGCAGCTGAGATGGACATCTCGATGAGCGTGAGGGTCTTCGAGGAGTTGACTTTCACGAAGACGGAGCCGAACGGGATTTTCTCGGTGAAAATGCGTTCGAACTACAACGTCTTGACCAGTCATCCAAATAAGACGCAGGATTGGCAACGCGCATATTTTTTTGTGAAATCTGATGAACACGCTTTCGAAGAGCCGCCGCGGGACGACTACCGCATTCTGTGGAACCGACAACTCGGTAGAGACTCGTCTGTTGGAGTTTTGTTTTAGTCGTTAGTTCTAACTTTTCTTATCCTTGTACTTGCAGTTCGTCATCCGAATACGATCGCCTATCCCGAGAAGTTTTTCGAAAGTGCTCAAGCGATCGCGGCGCATAGTCATCTTCGTTGGCCGGATCTTAGTCGGGAGTGGATACGTCGTCAGCAAGCTAGGATCGCTAGAGCTAAGCCTGCTGATTATTTTTAGGGCCTACTCGAGTTTTCTTTTGCGATTTTTCACGTTGATTCTCCCCTTTTGCAGTTGATTGGGAGTCGAGGCGTCCTTGCGTTCTCGGTCCTCGTAAATCACGCCTCCCTTTGTTTACTCGCAAACAACAGAGACTTCTCGACAAAGCTAGAGAAATGGACGGAGTTCCGGATCTAAGCGCTCTGTTAAAAGGAAAGTTGCAACTGCTAACGAAGAAGTCGACTACAGTCGATCCTCAGGGACCGTCTAACTCCGGAGTTGACGTCACTTCTGAAGGTGGTGGAACCTCCCGAGAAGGGGCCTCCAGAGAAGGAGCCTCCAGAGAGGAGGGCCCTATTGCAACCGATCAGGGGGGGCACGGCAGAGACTTCTGCTTCTGGTCCCAAGAAGAAGAAGAAGAAAAAGACCAAAAGGACTAAGGTGGGAGCGACTGACGAGATTCCTCCCGAAGAGTCTGCTCCCCTCGATGCGACTTCCAAAGGTTCGAAGTCCAAAAAGAAGAAGGATGGGAGAAAAAGGTCTCGTGGTGTGGCAGAAGGTCAAGAGGCCGTTTTAGTCGGGGCGGCATCAGATGGTCACCCGAGGAAGAGAACTAAGAGGTCTGTTGAGGCGGAGCCCCGTCCTTCTACCTCTGACGCGAACGCTGCTGAAGCGGCCATAGTCGACGCTGTTGGGGAGGCCAGTGGTACTCCTGGAAAACTGTCAGAGGAAAGGAGGAAAACCTGCTCGCAAGAAGGAGGTTCTGGTGGCGAGCCCGCGAGGTCTACTCCAGACTCTTCTGCGAGAAAAAGGTCTGGATCTGAAGGTTCCGTAGCGAAGAGAAAGAGGGTCAAATTCCCTGATCGCGTCGAGTTCTCCTACAACGAGACAACTTCCCTGATCCTTAATCCCCTTAGCTGTGCGGAGCTGATGCGTGAAATTCGTGGTGGGACGAAGGAGATGCCGCAACTGGAAGCCCTTTACTTCAGGAATGAATACATCGATGCTGCTTCCTCGAGAGCGCGGGTATCTACGCTACCTTTCACCTTTCATCTCCTTCTTTGATTTGTTGGGTTCATCCATCTCACGTGGTCCGTGTTTGTCGTTTTACAGAGTGACGGGAGCATGAACTTCCTTGTTGAGAAATATGACAGCGCCCTGAAGCAGACGATAATCCAATTGGGATCTTCGGAGAAGCTCGCTCAAGCAAGATTGAAGGCCATTGAGAGGGTAAGGGCCGAGCATAAGAAGGCTAACGAAAAGGCCGCGAAGGAGAAAGAAGTTCTTCGAGTGCAGTTCGAAGAGCTGGAGGGTAAGCTCAAATCCGCCGGCGCGGCCAAGAAAGAGCTTGCCCGAGAACACTCGTTTGGAGCAAGCGGCTGCGACCCTTGAAAAGGAGAAGACTGAGCTACTCGAGGAAAGGGACGCTGCGGTTGAGAAATTGATCAGGGAGAGGCAACACTTGAGAGACTCCCGGGGACTCGAGGTTACTCGTGAGAGGGAAAGGGTCGAGGCTGCTATGATCGAGAAGGCAAACCGCTACTTTGGTCGCGTGCGTAACCATTTAACTCACTTGGATGCCTTTGGGAAAGCGTAGAATCTGTACCGCCAAGTTTCGGGGACGAGGAAGTGCCTCGAGATGATCAAGGCAAGTGGGACAGAGATTCCGCAAGAAATGATCGATGTTTTTGCCGAGCAGGAGAAACTCTACGAGGCGGAGGCTATGAAGTTTTGTGTAGGTCTGCTGTCTAATAGCGACCTCACTCTTTCTCCGCTGGTTCTCCCTTCTCGTTTCGTCGAGGACAAGTTTAGAGCGTCGTTTGATCATTATGGATCGAACGTAGATTTGATCGGACCAGGGATGGTTTCTCAGCTCATCACCTCGCTCGAAATTACCGAGGAGCCATCGGAGGAGCCATTGGTTGATGTCACGTTGGTCCAGGCTGAGCACGTCGGGGTTCCGGAGGGAGGTGGCCCTGGTGAACGGCCAGAGAACGAGAACCTGGAGGAGGTCCCTGGGAAGGACAACCCTGAGATAGGCAACACTCCGGTTAGAGAGGAAGAGACCGGGAACGTGGGCATTGAGGAACCGGTCCTTGTCTCGGATTCTTCTTCTGAAGGACGAGAAGGCGAAGAGGAGGAAGACGATAGAGTCGAGGAGACGTCGTCGTTGCAGCCCGTCGAGGAAGAGAAGACCGATGAAGTCGGGAATAGAGATGTTCCTCCGCCTCCCGCTGTGGACTCTCTTGTCTCTATTCCTACTCGGGTTGAAGACCCGACTGTTGCTGCTACCGAAGACCCAGTCGGTTCTTCTGCTCTCGGGACGCCAGAGGAGGTCGGTCAAGATTCTGCACCTTGACGCTTTATCTGTGTCTTCTCTTTTCTTTTTGTGTTTGTGGTCTTGATAGACCCTGTTGTTGTACTACTAGACGTACTCTTATTTTATCGGCAAGTCGTTGTTTTCAAGCAGACTTTTAGATTTGCGGGTTGTTGTGTTTCCAATCTATACTTGCAATTTTTCTAAGTAAATTTCAGTTATCTTTAGAGTCTCGCGATATGTTCGCCTAGAGACAATAGATCCTTGACCTTTGACTTTTGCAAATAGATAACGACACAACCCGCTAAGAGACTTTGTTCAGTTATTGTCGTGTTTCGATTGACATAACGTCTAGACGCGTTTTTCTATTTTGAAAACAAGAGACTGATTCTATGAGTAGAAGGTTCTTTTTACGCGTTCTCTCAAAGACTATCGAGTAAATGGGTAGCTAATCCGTTACGCGTTTAGTCGAGAAAAGGTTAAAGATTCACTCCGTTTGGTCGGTCAGTGCTCTTTGGGCACAGGTGACTCGCGACCGTTTGGTCCTTAGGCCAAGTGTCTGATAAGGACATAGCTAGGAGATGGAACGTGAGTGTCCGCGTACCCCCTGCTGGAGGTACGGGAGCCCTTGGGTTCGACAATCGGTATTTACTCGATCGGAGTCGAAACAAAGAACAAGATTTTAACTTTAGTTTTGTTACAGCTGGACCTGTTAAGGCTGCCTACGTACCTCGGTTGAGGATCAAGCCATTTGTAGTTCGTTTTTCCCGAGTGAAAGTGGCCGTTGGAAGCGCATTTACTCGGTCGAGTAGAAGTGACCGCGGAGGTGCATCTACTCGGTTTTTTTTT
>NW_013617435.1:105303-106235 GCF_000695525.1 Brassica oleracea var. oleracea | reverse complement strand
TTAATGCCGTCGATGATGAGCTTGTTGGAGGATTCTGCGTGGCCGTTTCCCTGTGGGTAACGAGGGGTAGAGGGGCTCAAACGAATGTTCCATTTGCTGCAAAACTCCTTGAAGTTGCCCGACATGAACTGTGATCCATTATCAGTAACAATTTTGTACGGTAGACTGTGGCGGCAGATGATGTTTTTCCAGACGAACCCACGGACTTCTTTGTCGGTGACTTGAGCGTAGGCTTCAGCTTCGATCCATTTGGTGAAGTAATCAGTGAGGACGAGAAAGAAACGCCGCTGGCGGGAGCATGGAAGAGGTCCTATGATATCCATTGCCAATCGCATGAAAGGGTACGGCGCGACTGTCGTTCGTAACATTTTAGTTGGACAATGGATGCTTGGTGCATGTCGTTGGCACTTTTCGCAGCTTTTGGCGTAGGACTCGCAATCTGCGTTCATCTTCGGCCATAAGAAGCCTAGGCTTCTCACTTTGATTGCTAATTCTCGCCCGCCCGAATGGTTTCCTCCAGCGCCTTCGTGTGTTTCGGCCATAACCCTGACCATTTCTTCGCCGTGGATGCATTTGAGTAGTACTTTACTCGCAGTCCATAGATGGAGTTCGTTGTCTAGGACGACATAATGGGCACTGCACGTTTTTAGTCGGCGGGCTGCCCATTTCTCGGTTGGAAGTTTCCCCTTTGAGAGATAGTCGATGAACTCAGTTCGCCAGTCGGGGTCGAATTCATCAGTAACGAGAGTGTCGGTTTTGGCGATTGGGGCTATGATGGTGGTTTGGTCCGTCGAGATATTGATGCTCGGCTTCTCAATGCGGTGTATTGGAATAGTTCATTTAACTTGGTCAAGAAGCTTGCTTCCAAGGGCTGCAAGGGTGTTGGCGCAGACGTTTTCTCCTCTGGGAACTTTGACGAGTTCGAAGAATTC
>NW_013617435.1:101922-105166 GCF_000695525.1 Brassica oleracea var. oleracea | reverse complement strand
GCTTCGTTGTTCGAGGCTGGAAAGCCGAAGCTAAAAGAATGCCTGATTAGTTCGCCGGTCGGGGATTGCAGTTGAACTCCAGCACCAGCGCCCTTGTTAGTCGAAGATCCGTCGACATGCAGTGTCCAGTTTGGGTTTGGGAGTGTGAGATCTTTCTCTAACTCCGGGGCCAATTCGATTAAGAAATCTGCGAGAACCTGGGATTTTGCTGCAGTCCTGTTCTTGTAAGTGATATCAAGCTCACCGAGTTCGATAGCCCACTTCGTTAGTCTTCCGGACCTGTTTGTATTTTGAAGTATCGTTCAAGCATTGTTCGGAGGGGCTGGTCGGTTAATACTTCCACCGAATGTGACTGAAAGTAAAGGCGAAGCTTTCTCGCCGCTTCGACGACTGCCAGTGCCATCTTCTCCAGAGTTGGGTATCGCGTTTTGGTCCGGTCATGCGCTTACTCGTGTAGAAGATTGGCTTTTGCTCACCACGATCCTCTTTTATTAGGACACTTCTAACTGCTGCTTGTGTCACTGCAACGTAAAGAGATAGAACGTCGCCGACGTCTGGCTTGGCGAGAACGGGTGGTGTTGTCAGATAATGCTTGAGTTAGATAAATGCCTCCTCGCATTTCTCATCCCAGATAAACCTTTTGTTACCTCGGAGAAGGTCGTAGAATGGTAAGCATCTGTCGGTGGATCTGGAGATGAACCGGTTGAGTGCAGCTATTCTACCCGTAAGCCGTTGCGCTTCTCTACAGTTTTTTGGGCTCGGAAGGTTCAGGACCGCGGAGATCTGCTTCGGGTTGGCTTCGATTCCCCGCTGCGTGACTATGTATCCAAGGAACTCGCCTGAGGAAACCCCGAACGTGCACTTTGCTGGGTTCAGTGTCATGCCTTATTTGTTGAGGGTTTCGAAGCAATCTTTCAAGTGACAGAGGTGATCAGCAGCGTGTGGCGACTTGACAAGCATATCGTCGATGTATACTTCCATGGTGACGCCCAGCTTGTCTGCGAACATTTTGTTCACAAGCCGTTGGTAGGTTGCTCCTGTGTTCTTCAAACCGAATGGCATGACCTTATAGCAGTAGGTTCCTCTATCCGTGATAAATGCCATTTTTTCGCGATCGTCGGGGTGCATCATGATTTGGTTGTACCCAGAGAAAGCGTCCATGAAGGTGAGCATCTCGTTTCCAGCCGTGGACTCGACCAAACGGTCGATGTTGGGAAGAGGATAGCTGTCCTTTGGGCAGGCTTTGTTTAAGTCTGTGAAGTCGACGCAGACGCGCCATTTCCTGTTCTTCTTTTTGAAGATTACTGGATTTGCCAACCACTCAGGGTAGCGTACCTCAGCGATTGAGCCAGCACCGAGCAACCGGTCGACCTCTTCGTTTACAGCCTTTAACCTATCTGGACCGAGATTACGTCGCTTCTGTTGGATAGGCTTGACTGTCGGATCGACGTTTAGTTCGTGAGTTGTTATGGCCAGATCGATTCCTTTCATGTCTGACATGGACCACGCGAATGTGGATACATTTTCCTTGAGAAAGTCGAGAACTGACTGCTGCATTTCTTCAGACAGGTAAGCACCAATCCGTGCGGTCCGGCTTGGATCGGTATCGTCAATAGGTAACTCGAGAATTTCGCCTTCCTGGGAGCAGGCTTTATAGGTTGGAGGAGTGACGGAGTTAACCGGTAAAGATGATCGTTGGAGTTTAACTGTGGCGACTAGGAGTTCCCTAGCGACTTTTTGATCTCCTCGCAATGTTTTGATTTTTCCGTCCGTACCGGGGAACTTGACGCACTGGTGATAAGTAGATGGAATGGCCTGCATTGAGTGTATCCAGGGGGTTCCAAGTATGGCGTGGTAAGGAGCCTTCGTGCTTACAACGGCAAACTTGACAGTCCGAGTGACTCCACATGCGCGTACCGGAAGGCGGATTGTTCCCAGTATTGTTTCGGACGACCCGTTGAAGCCTGTTAATGTTCTGGAGGATGGTTTGATGTCGTCGAGATCGACTCCCATCTTCTGCAGGGTTCCTCGGAAGATGAGGTCAACGGAGCTTCCTGTATCGATGAGGACCTTGGTGACGTCGTACTCCCCAATTCCAAGAACTACAAGAAGAGGGTCATTGTGGGGTACGTGAATCCCCTCAGCGTCTTCCGGCGAAAAGGTTATCGGAGGGTGATTTGGCGGTCTAGGCGGCCATCTCTGCGAAGTCGCGACCTGCCGGCAGTAATCCTTAACGTAGCGAACAGAGTTGCCGCAAGGAGGAGAACCGCCCATGATGACATTTAGCTGACGTCGCGTTTGTACCTGCTTGGAGTCTAAGAAGGCGCGTAAATCAGTTGGTACGCTGCTGTCGTTTTTTGATGATGGAGTGTCATTACTCGACATCTTAGTTTGCTATAAACGCCTCCGGAGGTCAGTGGGCTTCGAACGATTGAGGTAGATTCAGAGATCGCATGCTCCTGCGTTGAGTTTATCCCTACGGTCGCCGTTCAAGCGTTCTTTGGGATCGGGGTCGACTGCCGAGATACGCCGAAACTTTCGTGCATTCAACGTTGTTCGGAGATCATTGCTCGTGGAGCTGTTGCTATTTTCGGATTCAAACTTTCGTTTTAGAACATCTCTCAAATCTTCGAGTACAGGTGTGTCATCGTCCTCATCTTCCGACGACAAGGTTTGCTGGGAAAGTATGACCTTAATGCGTCTGCGGTTAGCTGGTTGCTCTTCGTCGGCCGAGGATTCTGCCTCGCCGTTACATTTCGGAGCATCCTCCTCGTCATCTCATTGTTGAGTTTCGCTATGTCGACCTTTGCCTGTAGTTTTGCGCTGGGCTCTCCTTTCTTTATTCTTGCTCCAGCTCTTGCTGTTCTTCGGCTTAGCCTTTAAGGGTTCGAACTTGAAGTTGCCACTTGCTAAGGATGAGAGGTAGTGCGCATAGAGTGACTTGCACTCTGTCGTATCGTGCCCTTTGACATCGTGATACTTGCAATGTTTGGTGAGATCGACGGTTCTTGAAGGTCCTGCCGCTGAACCTGCTGCTGTTGTAGTCTGGGTCGAGCAAACGGTGTCGACTGGTTTATCGGATGAACCGAGCTCCCTTACCCATTTGTCCCATCCTTCTCCGCGGACTACGAGAGTTGAAACCGGCACGTTGTTCTCATTGACGACATACGTGTATCCGTCTTTGTGGCCGTTTTTGTCGATTGGAGCATGCTGGCGCGGTTCTTGTCGCGTGTTGGCGTTTTTA
>NW_013617435.1:100899-101463 GCF_000695525.1 Brassica oleracea var. oleracea | reverse complement strand
TTCCACAAGCTAGAGGCGGTAGCGCTGCGCTTGGTGAACATAATGTAAGTCTTGAGAAAAGCTGCTGACAAGTCGCAGAAGCTTCCGATGGAGTTTTCTTCTAACTGAGAAAACCAGGTTAGGGCTTGCTCGTGGAGAGTTTCGACGAATAGTTGGCCGTAGCCTGCGTCCCTTTCTTCGTCGAGGAGTCGAGCCCGTGCCATCGCGATGTTGAAAGCTGTCATGTGTTCCACTGGGTCTCCGCCGGGTTTGTACTCAGGTGGGCGCAGCTTCTCTATCTTTCTGAGTTGCACACTGGTCAGAGCGCTAGTAAACAGAGTGCGTGATGTTGCGGCGAGGACGCTCTCGATTTGCGGGGCCGCGCTGGTTACTTGATGGATCTTCTCGCTCATTTGTTGGAAGCTGAGTTTGAGCTCGGCGAGCTCGGGTATGGTTGCGAGATCAGAACCTACTGGAGGGTGGTCGGCGAGAAGGGTTTCATTTGGCTCCGAGTCGTCTGAGATATGGTCGCCTCCGGTCGCCGTTGGGTTGGTGTTAAAGAGGCGACGGCGTATCTGCTGGGGA
>NW_013617435.1:91776-100666 GCF_000695525.1 Brassica oleracea var. oleracea | reverse complement strand
AAGAGTGACAGGAAAGTGAAAGAGCAACAAGATCAAAGAGTAAACAGATCAAGGAGATAGCCTAAAACCCTAGATCTAGCCGCTCAGTCTGTTCAATGGTCCAAAAGTCCATCTCTTGTTGCTTCCTTGTCTCTTTTTATAGGACTCCTGCCCCTGATGCCCTAATTTCGTGCCTCTTTTGGCCTTGATGCGAGAGGCCGAGTATACGGGCCTGGACAAGGCTCCCTCCAAGCCGGGCACTTTTGGTCGACTTACTCGACTGGCTAAAAGTACTCTAAGGTCAAGCTGATAGGTTTAGCCGCCGAACCAACCAAATCGATCCGACTTGCTGGATTAGGGCCTGTTATTCGATGGGCCTTGTGGAGGGATGTAATCCATCTCCTACAGCTCCAAAACGACTTTGATGATGTTTCTGCCTCCTAGTGTGAATGTGCGCCCCTCCCACGACCGTTTCTGATTCCGGGAGTTTCCTTCTGACAGTATTTTCTCGACTGTTGGGGTGAAGGCAGTGGCGAGGGGGAGGAGGAATAGAGGAGGAAGGAGTGGAGATGATAGGAGGGAGCTCGTAATTGTGACGACGTTTTGGCATGGATGATGCAGTAGTTACTTGGAAAGGAAGGATCATCCCATCAGCGAAGATCTCATCAGCTGGTGAGGAATCAAAGCTTCTTGAAGTGTGGAACTCGAACTCTGAATCTAAAAGCGTTGTGTCTCTTCTAACCAGGCCTGATGATGATTGTTGTTGTTCAATCGTGAGTGCTTTATCTGATTGGCCTATATCTCCTGCGAACGATATCCTCGCTGGTGACTTGACTCCGCAAAGATCATGATGGTCTGTTTTGCTGGATGGTTTTCGAAACAAACGGTCATGTTTTAGTGAGAACCAATGAGAAACAGAGAAATGCAAGGCATGGAAGATTGAAAACTAACCTATTGTGGATGAAAGGAAAGATGAAAGTCTGTTCGGAGACTTTTGTTTTGAAGATCATAACGTTTTGAAACATTTAAGAGATTAAAGATCTTAAATCTTATGTATTAGAGGTTGAAAACTTCTATTAAGATAATGGATGTGGTGTGCCACTACCGCACGAGACAATGAACTTAGAAAATATAGAAACATAATGTCTAAAAATTAGATTTTCAAGGGTTAAATAAGTACCCTACCTACTACATTAAGTGTCCAAAGGTAACAACAGTTCATTCATTCTTTCTCCTCTGTTCCCCTAATACCTGTGGACACTTTTAACAGTTCAATCGTTTTGAACAGCCTGATCATGGCTTTTAACTGTTTGGATACTCTATTAGAACCGATTGGTAACTGCAGAGAAGTTGTTGACTGTCGTGAAGCATGAACATGCAAGAAAAAGAAGTTCCGACGATTTTGCGGATCATTATCCGTGTAATATCATCATTGTGTTTGCAGCAAGGAGCAAGTGGTCAAGCTCACGTGTTCGATATATTACAACAGTGCTTGTAACTCTAACTTACCCGAGAGAAATGAAACTGTCTGAAACTGTAGACATGGTGAGATATTGTTGTAAAAGGAATCTTCTTCTGAAACCTGCAAAGCTGTCAAAATATCTAACAACAGACACATTGTCGCTCAGGAGTTTCTTGACACAAACGTGCTCAATCTTAGCAAGATCGGAATATATTTTTTTGCATAATCTGAGCAAAATACCAATTTAAGTTACTCCTAGGCACAGAAATAGCAAATAGAGAACAAAGACGTAAGAAAGTTGCAGGGAGCAACATTATTGATTAACAAATGAAAGAAACAGCTGGAGATTCCACTGCCATGGAGATTACAATTAGCTTTTGGTAATGAAGAAAACACCAGTTGTCTCTCTCTCTCTTTTACAAATAGAAGAAGAATGTTAAGAAACCAAAGTAAAATGGCTTCATTTAAGGTAGCGGGAGATCCGTGATTGGCGCGATCGGCAGAAGGAGAGGAGGAGGAAGAAGAAGGTAGCTTGACGCACCTGAGGAATCTCTGCTGACCCCATCGGAGATAAGGTAAGGTAAACTTGTGGAGGCGTTTGGATCTCTCCGGCGGTGGAGGAGGAGGCGGGGGAGGAAACTTGTAAACTAGGAAGAATATGTTGAGAATGTTGTGTGTTGTTATTCATCAGCGTAAGCGTTACATATATGCGTGTACAAGAGAATCTAAACATACTAGATCTCATCCTACCCATATCTTCTCGATACTTATCTCGTATCTACAATGACTTTACCCCAAGTAACGCTATCTACTAACACATAACCGATACCTCATTAAACCGAACCATAACCTGCTCTAACACTCCCCCTCAAGTTGGCGAGTGGAGGTTACGAACACCTAACTTGGCCAGTAGATACTGAAATGCGGAAGCTCCCAATGCCTTGGTCATAATGTCTGCAGTCTGCTCAGTCGTACGAACATGCCGAGTCACAATCAATCCTTCTTGAACTGCATCTCTAACGCTGTGACGGTCAGCTTCAATATGTTTTGTACGCTCGTGGAACACATGATTAGCTGCAATATACAGAGCCGCCTTGCTGTCACAGAACAGCTCCATCGCCTCCTTGTGTGTAACGCCTAAATCCTTCAGCAACCGCTTCAGCCACTTAAGTTCACATACCGTTACTGCCATAGACCTATACTCCGCCTCTGCCGAAGAATGCGAAACCGTGTTCTGTTTCTTGGTTTTCCACGAAATAGGCGAGTTACCCAACAACACAATGTAGGACGACAGAGACCTGCGAGTACTTGGACACGCTGCCCAATCTGAATCACAGAATGCTCTCAGACGCAGATCGCTCGTTGCCCTCAGGATGATCCCCTGTCCAGGACATCCCTTCAAATATCTCAACACTCGTACGACCGCGTCCCAATGAGCCGCACGCGGCTTATGCATCACCTGAGACAGAACGTGTATGGAGTAACTCAACTCCGGTCTGGTGATGGCAAGATAAACAAGTTTTCCCACAAACTTCCGAAACCGAGTAGGGTTCTCATACGCTGGTCCTTCAGACAGAAGCCTGTGATTCTGCTCCATTGGTGCCGCGACAGGTTTGCAACCAAGCAACCCAGTCTCTGCTATGATGTCTAAAGCTTACTTCCTCTGCGTCAAGAACATTCCTTGCGGTCTTCTAGCAATCTCGATTCCAAGAAAATATTTTGCTTTCCCCAAGTCTTTCATCTTGAAACACTCACTCCGAAAAGCTTTAAACTTCATCATCATGCTCAAATTATTTCCAGCTATAATCAAATCATTCACATACACAAGAACACGAACTGAGCTATCTCCCTTGATGAAGGTGAAGAGAAAATAGTCAGAATACGATTGCTTAAAACCAAACTTCTTCAACGCACTCGTCAACTTCGTGAACCAGCACCGCGGAGATTGTTTCAACCCGTAAAGTGATTTTCGCAATCGACAAACTCTCCCAGGCTCATCTGTCTCAAAACCCAGAGGCGAAGAAGGTAGCTTGACGCACCTGAGGAATCTCTGCTGACCCCATCGGAGATAAGGTAAGGTAAACTTGTGGAGGCGTTTGGATCTCTCCGGCGGTGGAGGAGGAGGCGGGGGAGGAAACTTGTAAACTAGGAAGAATATGTTGAGAATGTTGTGTGTTGTTATTCATCAGCGTAAGCGTTACATATATGCGTGTACAAGAGAATCTAAACATACTAGATCTAATCCTACCCATATCTTCTCGATACTTATCTCGTATCTACAATGACTTTACCCCAAGTAACGCTATCTACTAACACATAACCGATACCTCATTAAACCGAACCATAACCTGCTCTAACACTCCCCCTCAAGTTGGCGAGTGGAGGTTACGAACACCTAACTTGGCCAGTAGATACTGAAATGCGGAAGCTCCCAATGCCTTGGTCATAATGTCTGCAGTCTGCTCAGTCGTACGAACATGCCGAGTCACAATCAATCCTTCTTGAACTGCATCTCTAACGCTGTGACGGTCAGCTTCAATATGTTTTGTACGCTCGTGGAACACATGATTAGCTGCAATATACAAAGCCGCCTTGCTGTCACAGAACAGCTCCATCGCCTCCTTGTGTGTAACGCCTAAATCCTTCAGCAACCGCTTCAGCCACTTAAGTTCACGTACCGTTACTGCCATAGACCTATACTCCGCCTCTGCCGAAGAATGCGAAACCGTGTTCTGTTTCTTGGTTTTCCACGAAATAGGCGAGTTACCCAACAACACAATGTAGGACGACAGAGACCTGCGAGTACTTGGACACGCTGCCCAATCTGAATCACAGAATGCTCTCAGACGCAGATCGCTCGTTGCCCTCAGGATGATCCCCTGTCCAGGACATCCCTTCAAATATCTCAACACTCGTACGACCGCATCCCAATGAGCCGCACACGGCTTATGCATCACCTGAGACGGAACGTGTATGGAGTAACTCAACTCCGGTCTGGTGATGGCAAGATAAACAAGTTTTCCCACAAACTTCCGAAACCGAGCAGGGTTCTCATACGCCGGTCCTTCTTCAGATAGAAGCCTGTGATTCTGCTCCATTGGTGCCGCGACAGGTTTGCAACCAAGCAACCCAGTCTCTGCTATGATGTCTAAAGCTTACTTCCTCTGCGTCAAGAACATTCCTTGCGGTCTTCTAGCAATCTCGATTCCAAGAAAATATTTTGCTTTCCCCAAGTCTTTCATCTTGAAACATTCACTCAGATAAGCTTTAAACTTCATCATCATGCTCAAATTATTTCCAGCTATAATCAAATCATCCACATACACAAGAACACGAACTGAGCTATCTCCCTTGATGAAGGTGAAGAGAAAATAGTCAGAATACGATTGCTTAAAAACAAACTTCTTCAACGCACTCGTCAACTTCGCGAACCAGCACCACGGAGATTGTTTCAACCCGTAAAGTGATTTTCGCAGTCGACAAACTCTCCCAGGCTCATCTGTCTCAAAACCCAGAGGTATCTGCATATATACTTCCTCCTCCAAATCCCCATGGAGGAAAGTGTTGTGTATGTCCATCTGGTGCACCTCCCAATTTTTGGCAGATGCTACTTCAAGAAGTGTATGCACCGTGGTTAACTTTACCACAGGCGCGAACGTCTCACCATAGTCCTCTCCTGCTACTTGCCTATTACCGCAAACAACGAGTCTGGCCTTAGGTCTTTCCACCGTGCCGTCAACGTTAAACTTATACTTGTACACCCACATACAAGCCAACGCTTTCTTCCCCTTTGGCAAGTTCGTTACGTCCCATGTTCTCTGTCCTTCAAGCGCCACAACTTCAGTCGACATTGCATTGGTCCATATTGTTTCCAACATCGCTTCTTTGAAGTTCTTTGGTTCTCTTTCTACAGTGATAGCTGCAAGAAAGACTTGGTGTTTCTCTGAAAACACTGCATCAGTCACTTACGCAGAGATGGGATAAGACGACGTACCTTAGACCGAGTTCGAAGGCCGTGATGGAATTGCAGGTGAAGCGGGAGTTTGTTTATCGAGAAGACACTGAGAATTGTAAGCGATGTAGTCCTTGAGCCTCACAGATGGTTGGGAGACTTGGTGGCCTCTTCCAATAGCCTACTCTACTTGAACTATGCTCTCTGTTTCGCGACTCTGCACTACCGCGTCTGCAGTTTGCGTTTCTGAAATTGTCTCAGGCGTTGACGTGATCTGATCTCCATCGACTGCTCCAGTCTGTGCGATCTCAGTTCCATCAACTACGTCCTCCTCAAGTACTGTTCTGTCTCGAACAACTTCACCTTGCCCATTATCATCCTCACTTCTCCCCCTGGATTCCACAGCCGGTAGATCGCAAAGAGTTTCACCAAGGTCATGAAGAACTGGGGAGACCACAACGCTCGCTGGTTCACTTGTGTCTGCATCATACGGGAACACGCTTTCTGTAAACACCACATCACGAGACACAAAGTACTCCTGACTCTCAAGATCATACAACTTCCATGCTCGTTTACCAAATGGATAACCCACGAACACACATCTTATGCTCCTCTCCTTGAACTTATCCTTGTCTCGACGGGATTTGTGAGCAAAACACAGACATCCAAAGACCTTGATGTCGTCGTAAGATGGAGATTTCCCATACAAGAGTTCATAAGGAGTTTTCCCACCAAGCAGACTGGATGGTGTCCTATTGATGACGTGAGCCGCTGCAAGCACGCTTTCACCCCAGAACTTTATGGGAAGGTTCGCTTGGAACAGCAGCGACCTTGCTACGTTAAGGATGTGGCGGTGTTTACGCTCCACTCTCCCATTTTTCTGCGGAGTAGCTACACATGATGTCTGATGTATGATCCCATTGGCTGAGAAGTATTTAGACAGACACATGAACTCGGTGCCGTTGTCACTCCTAACCTCATGTACTGAACAACCAAACTGTCTCTGAACTAGCCACAGAAGTTAGGCAAGATGGTTTTGACCTCTGTTTTCTTGCTTGTAAAGAGACTTCGCTGTTGCCTATAGAAACAGGATATAAGCCTGACATACACCCAGTACGAAGCTCTTCACAAGATGTAGTACTAATAGACGGTCTTGGGACTGAAGTAGGTGCTTGTGAAGCAGTTGTTGTCGTCAGAGGAGGAAAATCTTCAGAAGTGAAAATGCTGGTGCTGGTTGAATCAACTGAGGAAGTCATAGGAGAAGAGACATTGACAAAGCTAATAGGTTCAAGAGTAGTCTTGACCGGCTTCTGAACCTCAGGTGGCTTCTTCTGATTAGGGACGTGTGTATAATTTATTAACAACATTTTAACGTTCTTGTAATAACAAAACAAATAAATAAATTCATGACCTCTACGGTCTATGGAAAAGAAACTTCTACGGAGCATCAAATTCTAACACTAGGGACTATGAACTCACTGTATCCTAAGAAAACAGATTTGAGAGATCGTGGATCCAGCTTATTGACAGTGTAGTCACAAAGCATGGGGAAACATGCACAGCCAAACACTCGAAGAGCTCTGTAATCTGGTCTCCTGTGATGAAGCAACTCACACGGACTTTTTGAGTCATCTAGAGCAGTGTGAGGGAAAAATTTACTGAGAAAGTTGGCTGTGAAGAAGGCTTCTATCCAGTACTTTTGGGGAACCTTTGCGTGAAACATAAGAGCAAGACAGAGCTCAGTTTTTTGACGGTGCTTTCGTTTAGCTAAGCCGTTTTGTTGAGGCGTGTGAGGACAAGAGAGGTGTTGCTGAATCCCATGAAGTTCAAGATGTTTTAGGAACATATGGCTTATGAATTCACCTCCACCGTCACACTGTAAAGGTATGTATTTTAGTTTGGCAAAGGTTTTGAGATAGAGCTTGAAATTTTAAGAATATTTCATAAAAGTCTGATTTGTTTCTTAAAGGATAGAACCAAGAGAATCGAGTGTAGTGGTCAATGAAAAATACATAGAATCGAAATCCTTGGATAGAAGAAACAGGAGAAGGGCCCCAAAGATCACAATGGACACTTTCCAAAGGTCTAGTAGCTACAAAACTAGAATAAAAAAACGATAATCTAGAGCTCTTTCCTAGATGACAGGCTTCACAAGTAGTCTTTGAACTTTTATTGATGAAGATTGCCTTATTCGCAGAGAGCTGTTGAAGAACAAGCGGATTAGGGTGACCAAGCCTCCGATGCCACACTTCATCACTCGCACTGATCTGTCTGTTGGAGTAGAAGACCTGAGGAGATGAAGAACATAAGTATAGACCACTAGTGTGAGGCCCCTGAAGAAGAAGCCGCTTTGTTGCCTTATCGTAGATGCGCACATTATCACAGTCAAAATCTACAGAGCATGGATAGTATGACCTAATCTTAGAAACATAAAGTAGAGACTTTGCAATCTTAGGACACACTAAGACATCAGAGACAGGAATCGTACCTGACGTGGAGGCCAAGCTGGTGGAACCAGTGTGCGTGATAGGGAGGTACTCTCCATCACCAACCATAACAGAGTCAGATCCAGTGTAGACCTGAGACTGTTGCAGATGGTGAGGAGAATTGGTGACATGAGATGATGCTCCAGATTCCGGAAACCACTCATGGCCATGGTTTGTAACATCAGTGATGCGGAGAGCTGTAAGTGCAGCAGGAAGATCATCTAGCTGATAGCTGTTGTCGAAGCGATGCCAGCATCGAAGAGCATTATGCCCTGGTTTGCCACAGATCTGACATGTTGGTCTATTATCAACGTCTGAAGAAACAGAGGAAACAGAGGAAACAGAGGAACCTGAAGGAGAGCTAACGTGCTGGTGAAAGCCTCTCCCACGAGTAGAGCAAGATCCTCTGCCTTGGCCTCTTCCTCTGGAGCGATAGTACTGACCACGACCACGCTGAGTGTAGAAAGCGAGATGGGGAGAGACGTCAGAAGAGCTGTTGTAGCTTTGTTGTCTGTCGTCAAAACTAGTCAGATGAGGGATGATATCTTCAAACGTTGGAGTGGGAGACGCATCCATGGAACTCTCTATGGTAGTTTTGATCGGTTCATAGTCACGACCAAGACCATGAAGAGCAGCGAAGACTTTCATACGTTCAGGAACTGGACTACCAATAGAAGAGAGCTGAGAACAGACCGACTTTATCTCTTGAAGATACTCAGCCATGGGTTTCGTGAGCTTAAGAATCGTCTGGAGCTTCCTTTGGAGTTCGAACAAACGAGAGGATGTAGAACGGTTGTAGTAACGAGCCAGAGAGATCCAGACCTCGTGAGATGTTTGACAGTCAACAACGAGGCTGAGAATATCTTCAGAGAAAGACCCTAAAAGCCAAGACTTTACCATTTGATTGTTTGAAACCATTTGGTAGAGTCAGGATTTGGAGTTTGGGTAGCAACACCATTGATGCCTGTGACGGTGAGAGTAGCTGCGGGTTGCGGAGACTGACCGGTAACA
>NW_013617435.1:71573-91588 GCF_000695525.1 Brassica oleracea var. oleracea | reverse complement strand
GCGCTGTCACACTTTGATTGGAGACTAGCACAAGGTTTGTCTTCTTCAAACATCTTCGCTTTTCCATTTTCTTCACGCGTAAGTTTTGATTTGGCGGGAGAAACAGAACTTGTTTGAACTTGAGCTTTTGTAGAGCTAAGTTCACTGATAATGTATTGCCCGCCCCTTTTGTGGTTGAGGCTGAGTTATGCATTGTTGGAATGACTGGTACGTTTGAAATTGTGTTGTCATCAGAAGACTTGAAATCCAAAGAATGGATATGCGTGTAAGAATGGAAGAGTCCACACCTCTATAGAGACCATATTGAGGCCGTGAAGCTTATGCGAATGTTTTGGGACCATATTTTTTTAGATTTTGTAACAGAACATGAGCTATTTTATGCTATACAATGAAGGGAAATAAAAGTTTTTACAATGAAAACACTATTATTTACACCATTCAAAGAAAGTCTCAGCTTAGGCAAGGAAAGCAAATAACAAATACTCAGATATGTGAAGACAGAAGGGCATTGATATCATATCAATGATATGGGATGTTCCAGAAACAAGAGAGCTTTTCCCAAAAGCCAAAATGTATTATGGTAACCTAATATAAGACTCTTCAAAAATCTTTAACATCTCAGAGAGACTATACAAATAAAAATTCTATCAACGGGCTTTTTGTTATACGAAACCGTCTTCACCACATCGTTGTGCGAAACAGAAAGTGAAACCCACAAACGAATGAAAGAAGAAAAAAAGTGAAACGTGTTTAATCGGAAAACGGTAATAAATAAGATGTGGGTTTAAACAAAGACGTCTTATTAATGGTCGGAAATATCAACGTTCGGTCGGTTACAAGGGGAAAGAAGAGAGTGCGACAGAAAGGAAGCCGGTGGCTCGATGAGCTACCGGAAAAGTACAACTAACGGTGAGATGAAGCAAAGGTGAAAACCCTAATCTAGCCGCCAAGTCTTAGTCAGTGAGATCCTTCTCTCGTTGTCTCCCCTTTCCCTTATATAGACGTCCTGATGCCTCGTCCTTGACCTAATTTACGCCATCTTGGTGGGCCTCCTCTGCTGGGCTGAGAAGCCCGTAGGTGTCCGAGCAGCCGCTGAGCTGGATGTACTTCAGTCGATGATAATCGACTAAAAGTAAGCCTCTTGAGCCGATCGATCGAGCCGTCGCTCTACCAAATCCGGGCCAGGCCTTTCTATTCCTCGGGCCTTGTGGGATGGTCAAATCCATCCTCTACAGTAAGTCCCCCCCCAGTCCATTAGTGAGCGAAGTGCTTTCTGGCTCGTGATGGATTCTAAGGTTTGAAGGTTTGAGGGAATAGAAGGCCTATCGGAAAGTTGGAGCGGTTGGTCGATGAGTCGCACAGCGTCGTTTTCTCGGAAGCGAGCAGTAGAAGCTTTATCGCTCCTTTTGATCGTTGTGTCGCATGAAGGCCGATTAGTCGCTGATAATCAGATCCCGATTGACATATCTTGATTAACCGTTGCTTTATTTCTTCATCCCCAGGCAACAGTTACATGTCATGCAATGGAAATAATCGATCCCTAATCCCTCACCGACCCGGCAAAGGTTGCAGAATGGACAATGGTAAACAGCTCTGAAAAGAATATAATAGTTTCTAAAGGTTAGAATAGCTGCACAAGTTTGATATTTTAACAAACGCAAATGTGGTAATGGGTTATTATATAGATCAAATTGTCTGCACAAGTTTGCTTACCTTTCATCATCGAAAAGTTTACAAATGCTGCAATAGTGCTTTGCCATAGGGAATCCATCGCATGAAGGCGTTGTGCAAATGGGGCCACAAGGTTGCACCTTGAGGCACCGAATGCAGAGCATTTCCGTCACCAATTTTCTGTAATGTGTTCCAAATATAAAATCATATCAGTGAGAACGAAAAACAAAGAATGCGTTTCAATTTAACTAGGGGAGATTGGCATAAGATATTACCTATCCATGGAGTGGTCGCTTACTTTGTCATGGCAGAATCTACAAGTGAACAACTGACCACAACAAGTAGCCCGAGGCTTGCAGTTTCGCTTGTAATGCTCGCATCCATATACCTGCTTCTCGGGATCTCGAAAAGACGGGAAACATCCAAGTGCAACATCACCATTTAACGCAGTTTCTGTTTCCTTGGGTTACGCTGAGCCACTATCCATCGACTGTTGAAAGTACCAACAATCGAATTTCAAAATAAATGTTATTCTAGAGGAAAAGGAATCTGGGTATGAGATATGTGAATTGTTTGATCGAGAAACGGTACTGAACGAGAGAAGGTTCGGTTTTTAGATGTGGGTTAAGCAAAGACGTCTTATTGATGATCGGAAAAGCGTTTCGTCGGTTACAAGGAAAGGGAATGTGTAAAAGGAAAAGAACCGGAGCTCAAAGAGCTTTACCGGAGAGATACAACAAGGCTAGATAACAAAGGTAAAACCCTAATCTAGCCGCCAAGTATGTATGAGCGATTTTGGATCCTTTCTACGCTGCACCACCTCCTCTCTTTTATAGTCGACTTAATGTTTTCCTGTGACCTAGCTTGCGTCTTCTTCATGGGCTTTTAACTCGCTGGGCCGAGAAGCCAACGTTGCTTCGCGGAGCCGTTTAACCAGATTCATTTAGTCGAAATGCAGCTGACCGAAAGTTCCCTCGCGCCGCGCCGAGAGACCGGCGCCCCGAGCCGCCGCGTCGAACCGTTGTTACGCCTTGTTCGGGTCGGGCCGTCTGTTCTCCAGGCCTTGAGGGATGGTTGAATCCATCCTCTACAGTAAGTCCCCCCAGTTCATCAGTGAGTGACGTTCTGTCGAACTCGATGAATTTGGAAAGTCAATGGTTTGGAAGAACAGACGGAGCGTTGCGAGAGTACGTTGCTTGGTCGATACATCGCGAGACATCGTCATATACTTCTCGTTTTATCGGGTGGTTTAATCGAATCTTGGTCGAACCAG
This sequence comes from Brassica oleracea var. oleracea, assembly GCF_000695525.1. Taxonomy (NCBI): domain Eukaryota; kingdom Viridiplantae; phylum Streptophyta; class Magnoliopsida; order Brassicales; family Brassicaceae; genus Brassica; species Brassica oleracea. The sequence goes on along the minus strand of NW_013617435.1, from coordinate 88,644 downwards.
TTTTTGTTTGGTTAGATCTGACCGTTGATTCGATCTGGGTTTGGGCCGGTTATCGCGAGAAGTCGAAACGACGCGTCGATTTCTTCAGGGGTTGGATACTGTTTCTAGGGCCATGTAGATTCAATGATGACGCCTCGGGGAAATGCCCCGCTTCCCCTCTATAAATACTCGTCCACTTTTCGTTCTCTCCATTGTTCTCTGCGTTATCCAGGTACTTTCTCTCTCTTCCTCTCTGGTTCTCTCTCTAGCTTGTTGTTGTTGTAGCATAGATAGCAATATGTCGTCTGGTGGGAGGTTATCTCGTAAACAGAAGGGGAAAGAGGTCGCGATTGCATCTAGTCCCGCGAGGGACGTGAGCGGGGTTCCGCTCGAAGAATTCGAACAGGTCCATCACGAAGCGATGATGGACACTCGGAATTTAGATCTGTCCCAAAGGATTTTGGTCTCCGAGTCAGCGTGCTCATATCGACAAGAAGTAGGAGGAAATCCAGCTGAGCCACAAGCCTGCGAGAGAGACAGTTCGGGTGGTGCGAGGGACGGTTCCCTCGTTAACTACGTGCCGACATGCTTTTACCCAGGAGAAATTTTTGAGGAACTCCCGGCAGTAGCTCCTGAGTTCCTGCGCTCCCCGGACGAGAGTGGCCAGGCCTGGGAGAACGTTATCGAGATGCAATCGACCCCTGATAGCGTGAAGAAGCTTTTGAGGGAACGTCGCGGACTGGGGGTGACCTTCCTGATTCCTTCAAAAAGCCTGAGGCCTTGGTCGCCACCGGTTGGGTTCCAGTGTGTCTACGAATCTTATTTTCAAGATGATATGAAGCTCTGGTTTCTGATCCCTCGATTAGTTACATCGTACATGAGGCGTCGAGGTGCAGCGCTAAGCCAGTTTCTGAATGGCTCATGGCGTATCGCGGTTGCCTTGATGGTTATGGTTGCAGAGATCGATGTCTCTATGAGTGTTCGCGTCTTCGAGGAGTTGACATCCATCATCTCGTTGGATGATGGCCTTTTCTCGATAAAGATGCAACCAAGCAATAACGTGATACGGAGACATCCTAATAAGACGTTCGATTGGCAGAGGTCTTATTTCTACGTTAAGTGCGACGACTCTGCCTTCGAGGATCCTCCGGATGAAGACTACCGTGTGTTGTAGAACACTCTGCTTGGTAGAATACCCTCGTTAACTCGGGTCATTTCTTCGTATACTAACCGTATTTTATTCTCATTGTCTTTTTTTGTAGCTGATCACCCGACTTCTCGCGAGTATCCAGAAGAATTCCTTTCGAGCCCTCATGCTGTTGCGAGACTCGCTCAAGAACATTGGGAGAATATTTCTTGGGAGAGGGTTCGCCGTTCCATCGATCGTATTTCCAGGAGTAAGTCCACTCTTTTCCTTCGTTCTACTACGAATCTTTGCTTCTGCTTTTGTAAATAATCTACTTTTATATGTCTTTCGTAGAGGATTGAAATTCGAGTTACCTTCCCTCGGCTAACAAGACTAAGAGGCGGATTTCGCTGTCCACCAAGGAAGAGCAGAAGAAGATCAATGAAGCAAGGAAAATGAGGGGCCTTCCTGATCTGAGCGCCATGATGGCGGCACAGCTTGGTCTGCCGAGTGCAGAGCCGTTGATACCTTCTGGCGAGATGGCGGCTACTGATACGACCGACGCGTCTCTCCAATGTTGCGACTCCTCGCCCGGCGCTGCCGCGGCTGCCTCGAAGAAGAGAAGCAAGAAGAGGTCTCACGATGATCCGTCCATTGGTGATGATCCCGAGACTCGATCAGAGGGAAATGATCGTTCTGAGCCCGTCGAGCCATCCACGAAGAAGAGAAAGAAGAAGAAACAGCAATCTCCGGAGGAGAACGTTGCAAACTGCGGTACTGAAGTTGCCCGTTCCTCTGCTCAAGCTGGCTCGATTGTCGAGCCGCCTCTTAATTTTGCCCTAACGGATGAGCCCCAGAACGTCTCGCCCGAGGTTCCACTCCAGAAGAAAAGGTCGAGGCAAGCGAGCGAGCCGGGAGCGGCCAGACGCCAGGTTCCTTCGGCTGCTGCTCCGTCGAACCCTGGGGCGTCTTCTCCTGGTTCGTCGACTGGTGGTGCTCCAGTCGTTAGGAAGACTCTGAGGGTTGAGTTTCCCGACCGTGTCTCATTTGAATACGATGGGCCGACTCCTCTCATCTATGCTCTGAACAGATGCGCGGAACTGGTCAGTCAAATCAAATACGGCCCGAAGTCTCTTCCGCCGGTTGCTGACTTGATCTTCAGGGATGAGTACGTTGATGCTGCTCGTACCAAGTTGCTGGTAAGATTTTCCCTTGACTCCTTCATCTTCTCCACTTGTGTCACATTTATTTTATTTGCTTAAGTGCTTTGGCTTCCTTGTTTTGCAGTGTGACGGGGTTTCGAACTTCGTCGTCGAGAAATACGACACTGCGCTGAAGGAAGCGCTTGCAGAGTCGAATAAGTTGAAGAAGACGGTGGCGGCCAAGAGCAGAATCCTTCGCCGAAAGAGGGCGGAATGGCAAGCGGAGTACGATAAAATGGCGGAAAAACGAGATCGAGCGGTTGCTCAGAGAAAAGCTCAAAGGAAGCGAGCTGACGCAGCTGAGGACGAGCTTTCCATCGTTCGCACTACTATCGAAGCTCTGGAGCTACGAAAGGCCAATCTTATGGAGGAAATGGGAGCCAAGCCCGCGGAGCATAAGAAAGAATTAGACCGACTCAGGGACTCGCGCATCTATGAGGTTACAAGGGAAAGGGTGAAGGTCGAAACCGAGATGATCGCGAAGTCTAACAAACACTTTGGGAATCTCCGCGACTGGCGGGCTCGCTACGCGCCCTTCGACACAGCGCGGCTGCTGCAGAGTCAAGCATTCGGAACTAAGAAATTCATTGAAGCTTTCAAAGCTAGTGGCCTCAAAATCCCTCAAGAGACCATTGACATGTTTGCTGCCCAAGAGGAGCAGTTCGAGAGGGAAGTCACGAAACTAAACCCGGGCGAGATTCCTGAGGGCGACTTGGCTCTGTCTCCACTTAGGCTCGACTCGTATTTTGTCGACATGCGAGCCTTCGCAGGCTTCAACCCGCACGGATCCAATGCACATTTGATCGATTCGAGGACCGCCGTTGCCCCTCAGAATCCTACTACTCATCCTGAGGCTTCGATTACTCCTTCTCGTTCCTCGGGACATAAGGCCTCAGGAGGCAATTTGCTGGCTCCCGTCGCTCAAAGCGACGGTGAGGTGACGACTTTGGCGCTGGATCAGGCTGGGACTGCTGTCTTCGAGATATACGATTCCTCAGCTGCTGGCCAAGAGGGCGATCAGGAAGGGGAATCGAGCAAGGGTGAGGGCGATGAAGAGATTGACAAGGGTCAAAGCAGAGAGGCAGATGATTCCCAGGCCAACCCTCCTGATGATCCGTTTGGGGTTCATGAGACGACTCCTCACGTCGAAGACGAAGGCGCAGATCATTCGACGAATGTGGACTCTCCAGGACCGTCCGTCGGCGATGATGACGCTGCGCAGGAGCTCGCCAAAGATGCTGAGGAGTGCCTCTTCGTCCTTCTCGAATTTTAAACTTTATCTTCCCTTTGGTATTTTGACTTGGCCCAGAGTGGCCTTTTGTTTGCTTGAGACTCCATCTGCCTTTTCTTTGTTTGAAGACTTTATGAATTCCGCTTCATTTATCTTACTTCCTCAGATTCCGAGTACTCAACAAATCGTAGAATTTCCGCTTGAGTCTTCGAAGGATCATAAGAAAGTATAGACTTTGAATTGAGTTTAAGGGACTTAGTAGATATTGACCGAAAGCGGTTTATGTAGAGCGTGTGATTTGCGCTGTATCGAGACAATGGCATCATCGTCGTTGTCTCGTATAGATTGCGACTTTAATGGACTTGCGGCCGTATGTCGCCTAGTCGTTAATCGTTAAGTTCTTTCGCTCGTTAGTGCCGTTATCCGTACGTCGACTAGATACGGGTCTGAGGCGGGCAACTTAAGACCAAGAGAAATTTTTAAATGACGACGGTTCCTAATCTGATCTCAAAGTTATTCCTAAGCATTCGGTTGGCCAAACCTTACTTAGTAAATTATGAAATGGATAGGAGTTATCATTTTGGACATATCGGCTATTGCCGTGATATGACCAGGTTCCCACCAGTACGTGTCTGATCAGGACATACTCGATAGTGGGGTACGAGTGCCGGTACGTTCGTTCGAGAGGCCGGGGCGAGCTCGTGTAGGCATCGCATGGATGATGCGACTTCTCGAGGGAGAAGTTTGTTTTTTTTTGTTACAGCTGGACCTGTTAAGGCTGCCTACGTACCTCCTTTGTGGAGGATCAAGCCGTTCGTAGTTCTTTGTTTTTCGAGTAAAAGTGGCTGGGAAAGCGCATTTACTCTTTTTTTTTTTTTTTTTTTTTTTGCAACGAGTGAATGTGACCGTGAGTCGTTTATTCGCTTTTTGGTGCTTGTTCAGTTGTGGAAACGCCGAAGGTGCTTCGAGTTCCAAGCTCGTGGCACTGCTCCGCCGGTTGAGGTTTCGAGATGGTAGACCCCGGGTTTGACTATCTCAGTGATCTTGTAGGGTCCCTCCCAATTGGCTCCGAGTTTTCCGGCTTTCCATTCCTTTGTATTCTCTAACACCTTCCACAGAACGAGGTTACCTAGTTCGAGAGGCCGAGATTTAACCTTCTTGTTATAATAGCTCTCGATCTGGTGCTGGTAGTTCTGAATGCGAAGTAGTGCTCGGTCGCGTTTTTCCTCGATGTTGTCTAAAGCGTCGAGGAGCATGTCGTGGTTAAGTTCGACATTCTGCGGCATTTTGGAACGGCGCAAGCTTGTTACGTTTACTTCGGCGGGCACCATTGCTTCTACTCCATAGGCCATCGAGAAAGGGGTAGCTTTCGTTGCTCCACGCGGGGTTGTTCTATGGGACCACAGGACTCCGTCCAGTTCGTCAGCCCAACAACCCTTCTTCAAGTCGAGTCACTTCTTGAGTCCGTCGACGATCATTTTGTTAGTTGACTCGGCTTGACCGTTGCCCTGCGGGGTTCTCGGTGTTGACATGTTTAGACGGATTCTCCACCTGTCGCAGAACTCTCTGAAGTTATGTGAGATAAATTGCGATCCGTTGTCGGTGATTATCTCGTAGGGGAGCCCGTGCCTGCAGATGATGTTTTTCCAGACGAACTTCTGTACCTCCTTATCCGTGATTTTGGCGTAGGGTTCTGCTTCCACCCACTTGGTGAAGTAATCCATTAGGACTAGGATGAATCTCTTCTGTCGAGAGCTCGGCATAGGCCCGATTATATCCATTCCCCATCGCATGAAGGGGTACGGCACCGTCAAGGTATGGAGCAATTCCGTCAGACTGTGGATGGTTGAAGCGTGTCGTTGGCACTTGTCACATTTCTTGATGTAATACTCGCAGTCCGCGTTCATTGTTGGCCAATAGAAACCGAGGTTCTTCACCTTCAGTGCGATATCTCGCCCTCCTGAGTGATTGCCTGCTGCTCCTTCATGCATTTCGGCCATAACAAGTCTTGTTTCATATCCAAAAATGCACTTAAGGAGTACTTTTGTTGCGGTCCATCGACGAAGTTGTCCGTCCATGGCGACGTAGTGCGCACTACGTCGCTTGAGTCGTCTTGCTTCCCACTTCTCTGTAGGTAGTATGCCGTCGGGTAAGTAAGCAAAGAACTCCGTTCGCCAATCATCGAGCTGACCTCCCGTCGGGCGAGGTTCTGCTTCGTCAATGTGCATTGCATCAGTGACGGACGCCGTGATGGCCAGCTGCTCGGCTGTTGGACTGATGCTTGGCTTCTCGATCCTGTGTATCGAGATTGTCCTCTTCACTTGGTCGTGTAGCTTGCTTCCGAGGGCTGCAAGAGCGTCTGCGCATACGTTCTCTCCGCGAGGAACCTTCGTGAGTTCAAAGAACTCAAAATCTTGTGTGAGGTCTTTGACGAGCTTCAGGTAGGCATCCATCCTATCGTTCCTGGCGTCGTAGTCTCCGAGAAACTGACTCACCACGAGCTGGGAATCACAGTACGCGCTGATTCGTTTGGCTTTGACTGCTTTAGCGAGACGGAGGCCTGCGATGAGGGACTCGTATTCGGCTTCATTGTTGGATGCCGCGAAACCAAAACTGAACGACTGTCGGATTAGATCGCCTGTAGGCGACTGTAACTGTACGCCTGCCCCTGAACCTTTGTTCGTAGACGACCCATCTACGTGTAGTATCCAGTTTAGGCTTGGTAGTACAAGATTTTGTTCTAGCTCCGGCGTTAACTCGATTAAGAAATCAGCAAGGACTTGTGACTTCGCTGCTGTGCGATTTTTGTACATGATGTCGTGCTCGCTTAGTTCCACTTCCCATTTAGTTAGTCTTCCTGATTGGTTGGTGTTTTCCGTCACCGTCCTAAGGGGTTGGTTGGAGAGTACTTCGATGGTATGCGACAAGAAGTAAGGCCTGAGTTTTCTGGCCGAGGTGATGATGGCGATAGCCATCTTCTCCAAGGTTGGGTATCTCGTTTCTGGTTCTGTCATGCGTTTGCTGATGTAGAAAATAGGTTTCTGTTCACCTCGATCCTCTCGTATGAGTACGCTACTGACCGCCGAGGAAGTGACGGCGATATATAGGGATAGGGTGTCACCGACCTCGGGCTTCGACAGAACCGGAGGCGTCGTGAGGTAATGTTTGAACTGATTGAAAGCTTCTTCGCATTTTTCATCCTACATGAATCTTTTATTTCCCCGCAGGAGTTCGTAAAAAGGGACGCACTTGCCCGTAGATCTTGAGATAAACCTGTTGAGTGCCACAATCCTTCCGGTTAAACACTGTACTTCGCGAGTGGTCCGGTACGTCGACCTTTGAGGCTTTGCCCATTGGCGTGATTGAGGTTCCAGAGATCCGTAGCGGTGGCTTCCTGGCGAGTAAACATGATATAGTTCTTGAGGAAAGCCGTCGAGAGGTCGTGAAAACTGTTGACGGAGTTTTCTTGGAGGCCGGTGAACCAGTTGAGAGCGATTCCTTCTAGGGTTTCGACGAAAAGTCGACAAAAGTCGGCGCCCTTTTCTTCGTCAGAGAGGTTTACGCGTCGCATCACGATGTTGAACGACGTGACATGGGCAGAAGGGTCAGAAACGCCGTCGAAGGTCGGAAGACGAAGCTTGTCCATCTTTCGGAGTCGGACCCCCGTTATTTTTTCTGTAAACGGCGTCCGGGGAGATTCTGTGAGGACACGCTCGATCTGAGAAGCGGACGTAGTCACGTTATGGATCTTAGAGTTTATATCGAGCACTGACTGCTTTAACGCGGCGAGCTCGTTTATGGTCTGCGTGTCGAGACCTCCAGGGGTTTGAGCCGTATCGCCGTCGTTGACATCTTGTCTTCAGCGTGCGCCGGCGTCGCGCCTGTTGCTCTCTATGTGCTAAACAGATGTCTTCGGTACTGAACCGTTGAGGCTTCCACGTTCGCTGCGAGAGGAGCCAAGATTTTTGCGAGCGCCGCGATTTGGTCGGTCGCCGCCTTCTGGGCTGTGTCCCGTTGCACGAGGCGCGCCATGATGGTCTCTATGGAAGCGGGTGGTAGTGGCGCCGGTGTTGCAGGAAAAGACGTAGGCGTCGTTTCGGGAGCTTCATGCCCTTCTCCAGAGGAAGAGCCGTCGTTGCTCGTCGCCATCTTGTCAACGTTACTTTGCTAAAGCCCAACAGTGGGCGCCAACTGTTTGATCGAGAAACGGTACTGAACGAGAGAACGTTCGGTTTTTAGATGTGGATTAAGCAAAGATGTCTTATTGGTGGTCGGAAAAGCGTTTCGTCGGTTACATGGAAAGGGAATGCGTAAAAGGAAAAGAACCGGAGTTCAAAGAGCTTTACCAGAGAGATACAACAAGGCGAGATAATAAAGGTAAAACCCTAATCTAGCCGCCAAGTATGTATGAGTGATTTTTGATCCTTTCTACGCTGCACCCCCTCCTCTCTTTTATAGTCGACTTGATGTTTTCCTGTGACCTAGCTTGCGTCGTCTTCATGGGCTTTTAACTCGCTGGGCCGAGAAGACCACGTTGCTTCGCGGAGCCGTTTAGCCAGATTCATTTAGTCGAAATGCAGCTGACCGAAAGTTCCCTCGCACCGCGCCGAGAGACCGGCGCCCCGAGCCGCCGCGTCGAACCGTTGTTACGCCTTGTTCGGGCCGGGCCGTCTGTTCTCGAGGCCTTGAGGGATGGTCGAATCCATCCTCTACATGAATGAGATTGTAGATTCTATACCGTTCAGAAGGTTGTTCCATGAAGGACACACAAAGATATTAATATATACTATGCCACTTTGTCAGTTTTTTTTTTCAAGTAATACAGAGGATTATATTATCGATTTGGAGTTCTATGTTTACGTCAGGCATGCATGAAAATGTAACGAATATATGCAGGGAAATAGTGGAAAAACAGACCTGGTCCTCCAATTTTGTACTAGATAGTCCTTTCTCCTTGGATCAAGTGTTGTGACCTGATAAACCTTTCTGATTTCAGCCTTCTAGTTTCGTTCTGATTCATGCGGAAAATATCTTTCCAACCCGGCTTAAAAAGTTGACCAGTTTGGTCCAAGACTTCTTGATGATCATAATCTATATAAAAAAAATTAACATAAGCAAAAAAAACTTAGCAGAGAAAAACTACATAGCCAATCGAAGTATGAGTTATGAAGTCCAACGCAAATACATCTAAGGTCTACATAAAACTAGCTAGATGTTAACTTGGTGAAAACTAGTAAGGCAATTGCTTTTACCTCTGTGTAGACTAGGTTTGGCTCTTTCCATTGAGGATGAGTCGGGTGATCCTTTCCAGCATTCATTGAGCCATTCATCGAACATCGTGTTCTTGGTTGCCTGCTTCCACGTATCCATCATTCTAGTTTGCTCATCTTCAGAAAGTGCAGAAGTCACCCATGGTAACATGGATTGAAGAACTTCAGCACCAGTTGTCCTGATTATACGACCCACAATCTTGTCTTGCTCTTGAATGGAGAAGTGTTTGTCAAATAGAAGCCAGAGCTCCAATTCCTCCAAGAATATATGCTGATCCAGTGTGATCTTAATGGATTTGCACATCCCTTGTAGCTTTGTAGCCAGTTCGTTGTACTTCTTCTTGCAGTCACCGTTATCAGTATCAGGCCGAACAGTGTCAGTTTAACTTACGTCCCCCATCATAGAATCAATCTGTATCTTCTCATGAAGAACTGCGAGTTCAGTAAGAACACTGTAAATATCTCCAAACAACTTCTCCTCGTGTTTATGGTCGAGCGTGTAAGAGTGACTGACATTGTGAAGCGTTGATAGAGTAAAGATACTGATAGTAGAGAAAACGTATGTATATTAATGATCAACATCTTCACCCCTTAACTCTAAACCCTAATGTCTAAATTAATTTACCATTGGAGTATAAATGCATATTTATCTCTTTTGATAAAACATTAAGTGCTATTTTTGTTATTTTTATTGTTAGAGATTATATTTGTGACAAAAACTTTTTTAGTGCTATCCTAGTCATTTTCTCATTTCTAATCTATGTAAAGAATCAATGCCATCGGCATATTTTTTATGTAAGGAGTCTTTTTTCTCTATCATACAAGATGAACGTGAGGAAGCGACAAAAGATGAACAGATTAAAACATCAGATGAAGACATTGACTCTTCTTATTGCAATCACACGTTCATATATATGATTTCATTCGATCAGTTCATTTTACATTACTCTATCAAATGTGCATAGACGACACTTTTATTCGATCGGATAGTTTACATTATTGCAACCACACTTCAACACAAATCTCCCAGACATTGATTTACAACACGATCCTAGGAGAGACTCTTCCGGATCTCAGACCCGACCCGATACTCTCCATAGGAGAGACCGGTAGAGTAAAGATACAGATAATAGAGGAAATGTATGTATATTGATAGTAAGCTCGATAAGTACAACAATGGAGATCTCTATCACCTGAGAATCTTAACTACTCTATCACCTGAGTAGACTCAGCTCATCGCTAAGAATCATCAATGTACTTAATCGATAAAGATCTAACAACCATGTCAATGACTATTTATACTCCTTTGTTTATTCTTCAAGTCTGTAACCGTAAACCTTCTTTTTCCACTAGAGTCTTTTAATCCACTTCTTTCCCTTTCTTCCTCTTGTAAGTATATTTGAACCTATCAATACTCCCCCCCCCCCATTGAGAGCAAGCTTGCCCTCAAGCTTGTAATGAGGAAAAGAAGCTTGAAACTCAGTCAGCAACACCCAAGAAGCATCATGATCCAAGTGACCCTTCCATTGTACCAGCACCTCTAGCAACCCGTCTTCATTAGTTCTCGAAGCCAACACATCCTCTGGTTCCCATATTAAATTCTCCAAATCTGTGCAAGTAGGTGGTATCTCTTGTAAGACGTGATCCTGTCTTAAAGCTGCCTTCAATTGCGAAATGTGAAAAACAGGATGTATCTTTGATATTCCATATTCACTTCCTTTTGATCCAGCAAATATTTCAAACTTCTCTGATCAGTGTGGACAATAAACTTCCTCCCCAGTAGATAGTGCTTCCATTTAAGCACTGACATGACCACTGCCATCAATTCTCTTTCATATGCAGGTTTCAGTTGTTCTCTTGCCGTTAAACCGTGACTGAGGAAGGCAATAGGACGACGATCCTGCATCAGAACTGCTCCCACTCCAAAGCCCGAAGCGTCTGATTCAATGATAAAGGGCTTGTTGAAATCTGGTAAAGTCAGCACAAGAGCTGAGACCATTGCTTGTTTGAGCCTTTCAAATGCATGTTGTGTTGACGCCGACCATTCAAAGTTATCCTTCTTCAATAAGTCTGTTAGCGGTCGTGCTATTGTTCCATAACTCTTTACATATTGTCTGTAATAACCTGTCAACCCCAAGAACCCTCGAAGCTGTTTAACTGATCTCGGGATGGGCCATTTCTTCATAGTCTTTGTTTTAGCAGAATCTGTTGCGACACCATCCTTTGAGATGATATAACCGAGATAGTCTACTTGCAATAACCCAAAAGAACACTTCTTCTTGTTCGCTAGTAGCTTCTGTTGTTCCAGTATCTGTAACACCACTCGCAAATGTTCTTCATGTTCTTCCATCGTTCTACAATAAACCAACACATCGTCAAAGAAGACTAAGACAAACTTCCTGAGATACTTCTTGAAGATTGTGTTCATCAAGGATTGGAAAGTGTCTGGGGCGTTTGTAAGCCCAAATGGCATTACAAGGAACTCATAGTGTCCCTCCACTGTCCTGAAAGCAGTCTTCAAAATGTCTTCTTCTTTCATACGAATTTGATGATACCCTGCACGCAAATCCAGTTTTGAGAAAGCCATAGCTCCATGTAATTCGTCTAGGAGCTGATCAATAACTGGGATGGGAAATCTGTCTGGAATCGTTGCTTTGTTCAGCGCTCTGTAATCAATACAAAATCTCCAAGTTCCATCTTTCTTTTTGATCAATAATACTGGACTTGAAAATGGACTTGTGCTGATTCTGATGATTCCCGATTCCAGCATTTCATTCACCATCTTTTCCATAATCACCTTTGTTGCGTGTGGGTAAAGGTAAGGTCTCAAGGAGATGCGGTAACTCCTGGTTGCAAATTTATTGCATGATCAATGCCTCTAAAAGGAGGTAAGCCCGTAGGAAGGACAAACACATGATCAAAATTTTCCAAGAGTTTTGCCAACGTCAACGGAATACACGGAATGGGTAATGTTACCTCACTGACTGATGTATAAAGCTCTACTCTTCCTTTAACATCAGTAGTTGAGATAGGAGCCAATGACTTCATCGAGAGTTTGGAACAATGGAGTGTTGGATCCCCGAACAGTGTTGCCCTTGATTGTTTCTGCTTGCAGCTTCAGAACTTGATCTCTGTGAGTTGTACCCGGAAAATAACTTCAGTGGGTTTGTAAAGGGTATTGGTTGAGTCACTGCACCATTCTTTGTTGCTTCACTCACCACTTTACAGAAAGCACTCGATTCCATTCTTAGAACTGCTGCAATATGGTTCTCTAACCCCTTCGGTTCCTTCATTCTTATAACTTCCTTCATTTCTTAATTGAGACCGTTGTAAAATATCTTGATCAGATGATCATCGGCCAAGTTCAGCACTAGCGCTGAGAGCTCCTCAAATTCTGAAATGTAGTCACTTACTGAACCGGTCAGCTTGATGGCAAAAAGTCTGCTTGCAGGTTCATCTTCAATAGACTCTGAAAAACGCAGAATCAGCTTCTCTTTAAACTCAAACCAGCTCGCAAAGCCTTTTCGTTTCAACTCCCAACCAAACCATTTCTTAACCTTCCCTTCTAAACTCAATCCAACCAACTCCAACTTTTCATCATCCTCATACTTCCCAATAGTAAACCATCTTTCCACCTCTGTAATCCATACATAAGGTTGTGTTCCTGCAAAGACTGGCATCTAGATTTTTTGCAACATCGAATCTCTATTCACAACATTCATATACCCAGCTCGATAACCTAGCGGATGATAATCCCGGTTTCGTTCCCAATTTTGTGAGTATACCTTGTGTTGAGAAGATCCTGGTTCCATTTGTGGCCTCGTCGCCGAGTCAGGTTTCTCCAGAATCGTGAGTATCGATCGCAACTGTTGATTCACCTCATCGAGCTTTGAATCTGCTTGTTTGCGAGCTCGATTGAAACGAATGTAACCGCCTTTTAGAAACTCCATATCCATATCTTGATCTTCGACTTCGAATTACTCCTCCGATTCAACCGGTCTCGAACTTTCCCCCACTTTCGCCTTCGACATCGCATCGTCGTCGTTGTGATTTGGACCTCCGATCGCGTTCGATTCGTCCAGTTTCACCGCACCAATGATAGAGTAAAGATACTGATAGTAGAGAAAACGTATGTATATTGATGATCAACACGAGAAGTACAATAATGGAGGACTCTATCACCTGAGATCCTCAACTACTCTATCACTTGAGTAGACTCAGCTCATTGCTAAGAATCATCAATGTACTTCTTCGATAAAGATCTAACAACCATGTAAATAACTATTTATACTACTTCAATTACAAAGTTGGCTCCTTCTTTTATTCTTCAAGTCTATAACCGCAAACCTCCTGCTTCTACAAGAGTCTTCTAAGCCACTCCTTTCCCTTTGTTCCTCCTGAATATATAGTTGAACCTATCAAGTGTCTCTTTCGATTCCAAAGCTGGAAATAGGATATCATCTTCCGCATTACTATGAGCCTTGTAGAAACCCCGGAGTAGGTGAAATCGACCAATGAATTGGCGAATAAACGTTTCATCGCAATCAATGAGCTTTCCAGATTCAAGACAACACTGGAACGAAGAATCTTCTACACCACGTGAAGCTATAGTATCTCTTTTCCCTCACAACCAGGTGAAGATAACCTACAAGAAGGAAAAATATCAAACAACAACTCCAAAAGTCTTTCGGATCTTATATCAAAACTTACCTGCTGAAGGAGCTTCTCGCCAGGAACTATCTTGCTCAGGCACTTCTGCAACTCCTTGGATTCATCAATCGAAATGGAGGAAGCAAGCCACGGAAGAAACACGGCAAGCATATTCACAGGAATGCTGCAGAGAAACCTCCACACTATGTAAGCTTGCTCCTTGTGCTTAAATTTCTCAATAAGTAACGGGAACACCTGTCGAGAAAAAACTTTATAATAAAGGCCAATACGTAATCATAAATATTAACTCTGTGTTTAACATAAATCAAAGAAACTACGCCTTTTCTGTGAAGGAAGAAACAAGAACACCAAACAAAACGTAACCTGTTTCTGTTCTTTAGCCAAGTTCTGGCTAACAGATGTCTTAAGTGCTCCAGTACTGCTCGACAATTCCCTCCGATGACTCTCATCGATCTCCGTGGCCGAATTTAGCAGCTCAAAAAGATGATCGAAGAGTGTGCTTCACCTTGATGTTCAAGAAAATACGTCTGCGCTACGTTCTTCACGCGTATGTCAAGAGCTGAAAAGATCACCTACATCCACAGATACATACAACCGACAACAGCTTCTCCTCATAATACACATAGGCTGCAATACATTTCATATCTTCAAAGCACTAATCAGAATCAAGAAAATGATGAACAGCAATCAAGTGCAGCGCAGCTATATGATCCCGCCTCAATCACAAGAACCAATTCGAGCACAAATGTAAAATCAAAGCACAAATTGTGATTTTCGAATGTTTCCACATATAAGAGAGGCGGCTTTTGGCATTACCTCGTCATCGGCATTGCAGTGATGCTTATAGATGGATCTAAGGAAACGGTACCGTTCACGGAGAAGACAGAGATCAACATGGTGACCTGTAGCAAACTCGATCCCCAACCTGTGAAGCGATTCGAGCTCACTGCATACAGCCTTGTAAAAAGAAGAGGAAAATCAGGAACGGAGAAATCTCTTCCGCGTCCTCCGAGGACGTATTCGCCACAGGCGGAGTGCTCGTAAGGACCGTTGTTGATGAAGACGCCACGCCACTCCTCCTCCTCCGCCTCTCGCCGCCTCAAACTTCATGTTGTTTGAGTTTTTGAGAAGCAAACAGCTTGCGGTTTCGCATGCGACATACACTTCCAGGCTGACCCATTGAATTAACAAACACCATGTCGTTTTACTAGTCTCAGCGATTCGTGTCTGATATCGATGTTGATTTTGATTTTGATTTTTTTAAAGGAAACCGGGAGAAAAGGACTCCCAGTATTAATTTAATAGAAAACTCCAGACTACAAATGAACTTGTCGAGGCCGTAGGGGTCCATCGACATCTTCTCGCAAAAGACTAACAACATCCAAATGTGCAGTGTCTAATTTATGAAAACCAAACGGAAAAGAAAAAGTAAGGTTAGCCAAACCATCAGCTAAGTGGTTTGTTTCCCTATACACGTGAACGATTCGGACTAACCAGTCCATTGTTAAAAAGCCATGGCACAGCCGTATCCAGAAAAGAAAGCGGATGAGTCTCGCCAATCCCCAATGTAAGAAACTCCACTACCATTTTAGAATCAACCTCCACCTCCAGCCTACTAATAGCTTTCTTCCGTGCAATGAAAAGTCCATAGTAAACGCCCCACAGCTCCGCCAAAGGAGCACAGCACCTCCCTATGTTAAGTACAAATCAACTGCACCACTCACCATCACCATTTCTCAACGCTCCCCCTGCAGTTGCCAGTCCCGGGTTTCCATGAGAGGCCCCATCCGTATTCAGCTTCATCCACCCCACCCGGGACTGGCAACTGCAGGGGGAGCGTTGAGAAATGGTGATGGTGAGTGCTGCCATCACTTCTTTCACCAAGTTTCTTAAGAATTTAACTCTATCTCTCCAAAGTCGGTTATCACCAAACATATTTCGAGATCTCCATTTCCACCCCCACCAAATAGCCAAAGAAAACGTTGTGGCCCAGGGAACCCCACTTCCCTCGTGCTTATCACTTAGATTCGTACAGAACCACTCAAATAGTGACATTGAAAAGAAGGCTTGTCTCTTCCTAGTTGGGACAAAACGATCCCAAATTCCTGACATCGCAGGACAGTCTCTAAGCACATGCAAGATGGTTTCGATTCCTCCTTTCCAAATCTGGCAAACATCCGTTCCGCTTAAATGATGTCGAAATCTCTCTACGTTAGTCATTATTGCCTGATTTCCAACAAGCCAGAGGAACATTTTTACTCTCTCAGGCGCCACCACACGCCACATTCTTTTGAAGAAGCTTCCCATTTGTGGCCTTGGAGCATCATCTCGTGTGATAAAATTGTAAGTGGTTCTCACTGAGAATTCCCCATTCGGTGTCTCTCCCCAACCCAACCGGTCTTGCGCTCCAGTAATAGTGTCTACCACCACTGCCGCAAGCTCTTGCCTCGTTTCCTCACTGACAAACGGAGCAATTCTGGTTAGGTCCCAGCCCCCACCATCCACCCATAACTCTCTTGCAGTTATATTCTCAAATCCCTCTGGAAGGTCGATAATCGCAGACTCCAAAGGTACTTGACCCGACAACCATCTATCAGTCCAAAATTTGACTCTCCTTCCATTTCCAATAACCCAGACGTGCCCCTTCACCACCACTTCCATAATCCCCAGTACCACGCTTCTCCAAGTAGACGAAACAGTCTTTCCCACCACTCTCCAAGATGGATCATGAATGTCACCTACTACGTACTTGCTGCGCAAGACTCTAGCCCATAAGCTCTCCTTATCATGTAACAGGCGCCATCCTACTTTAGCAATCAATGCATTATTTATATATCTCGACGCTCTGATCCCAAGCCCCCCATCAAATTTGGGTTTGCATATTTTGTCCCAGGAGACCAGATGTTGGCCACTTCCCCACACAAAACTTCTTGACAGACTATCTAGTTTGTCGAGAGTACTGATAGGCAGGAAGATTGTGCTCATCTGATGTACCGGTATTGATGATAGAACTATCTTAGTTAGAGTAACCCTTCCACTGAGGCTAAGAGTTTGTTTTTTCCAGCCTGATAATTGTGGGAACCGAAATTCGCACTGTCGATTTCCGTTTAAATAAGGAAACTAGGAAACCCCTAATTTTCCAGAGGTCCCGGATATCTGCTAATACCACACGCCAAGAAATCAGAACACGAAACAAGAACAGTAATAAAATAAGAAATCGAAAAAGAGAGCAAGAAAGTTCTTATTCCGAATCTGCGTTTGAGCGTTTACAACAAAACAAGTGTCTGGGCTACGAGAGCTGTCGGCAAGATTCCTAGTTCTAAAACCCTAAGACGGCAAAAACCTAATTGAGTCGCAGCTCGAATAACAAAAACGGAAAATTGCCTAAAATTGCTCTAAGTGCTAAATTTGCTCTGAAAAGTCCTCTCCCTCATGCCTCTCGCCTAGGACTCCTTATATACTGGCTCCAAGGTCGGTTTACGCTTTCTCCCTTCTGCCCTTAAGCCGCCATAGCATAAAAACGGAATATCTCCATTTTTCCGATCTTCGTAATTATCTTCAAAATTTCGTATTTATCCGCGGAAACTTGACA
>NW_013617435.1:70089-71373 GCF_000695525.1 Brassica oleracea var. oleracea | reverse complement strand
CAGGAGATAGCATCGAAGGGTAGACGAGAATGCATGGACTAATGTCGAACCGACATTTCGGAAGAGTTCGGTCGCTACGTAGCGACCGAGCGCTCGATCGCTACGTAGCAACCGGGCAAACGCTTGGTCGCTATGTAGCAACCGAGCTCCGGCTCGAGCAAACGATGTTAAATCATCTTTTATTGAAGCGTTGTTGATCGAAGATTTACCAATCTTCGTGCGTTTGCGATTTGTCGTTGCAGAGGTCGTCATCTGTCTTAACTTGTGCTCATTGTGCTCCGCGAGGAAGCATTTTCGCGACTGTTTCTGACATCCCCAGATAGCTGCGACTCCGTTTGGGGTCAGGAATTTGACACCCAGGTGGTACATCGATGGAACGGCTTGCATAGCGTTGAGCCATGGGGTTCCCATGATCACGTTGTAGATGGCAGGATGATCGAGAACCGCGAACTCGACGATTTTCGTGATCTCCTTGGCCAT
Source organism: Brassica oleracea var. oleracea (assembly GCF_000695525.1). NCBI lineage: Eukaryota > Viridiplantae > Streptophyta > Magnoliopsida > Brassicales > Brassicaceae > Brassica > Brassica oleracea. The sequence goes on along the minus strand of NW_013617435.1, from coordinate 70,893 downwards.
GACTGGTAGCTGAATCGATCCGAGGGTCATTGATACTTCGCCTGAAAAGCCTGTGAGCGGTTTCGGAGTTGGAGTTACTTCTCCAAGTTTGATGCTCATCCGATTGAGAGTGTCGCGGAAGAATACATTGACTGTGCTTCCCGTGTCAATGAGTACTCTTCCGACTTCCAGATCTCGTATGACGAGGTCTATGACGAGCGGATCGCAGTGAGGCTGATCAATCCCGCTGGCTTCCTCCTTTGTGAAGGTGATTGAGCAGTTCTGATCGTCTCGGGTAGGAGACCATGTAGGCCAGTTTGCGCTTGACTCCGCCTTCCGCTGGTAAGCTATGATGGCCGAAACCGTATCGTTGCAGAATTGTGATCCTCCGATGATCATGTTGACTCTACGACGATTGTTATCGTTCCCTTTGTCGCCTGGCCTCCTTCCGCGTTTATCCCCAGATTGGTTTCTTTGAGGAGATCTCTCTGCGGGAAAATTTCTGTCCGGCTTCGGGGGGCAATCGGTCTCGAGGATGGGATCTTTCACGCTGGTCTCTTCCGAGAGTTCTCCGGCTAGTAACTTCGCGGCCAGCCTTGCTCCCAAGACCTTGCAGTTAGTCGTGGAGTGTCCTCGGGACTGGTGGAACTCGCAGAAGGTGTTTTCATCATATCCTTGATTGCGAGTCCACGTATTACCCGTGGTTCGGCCCTGGTCCGAGCCGATCGCGGAATTGTGCGCTCCTTGGAGTTCTTCCCCCTCGTGATGGACATACTTGTAATTACGAGGGTTCTTCTTCCTCGTTTTTGGGTCTACATCTTTCGA
>NW_013617435.1:69612-69959 GCF_000695525.1 Brassica oleracea var. oleracea | reverse complement strand
TATCCATTTTCTGAATTTCGACTTGTACCAGAGCACCTTTCTGAGCGCATCGATGGCCACCCTGTCGCTTATCCCGCTGACCCAGGACATTACCAACTTGAATCGGCTGATAAACTCGCGGAGGGGTTCGTCTTCCCTCTGGGACAGACTCCAGAGATCGACATCGGAAGTTTCTCTATCTATGAACATAGAGTATTGCTTGAGAAATTCCGATGCGAGCTGCCGGAAACTTCCGATAGAGTTTTGTTTAAGGTGTGCGAACCATTCGACGGCTGCTCCTTCTAGATTCTCGACGAACAGGCGGTAGTAGCCGGCGTCTTTTTCGCCGTCCTTCAGCCTCGCTCTTC
>NW_013617435.1:69150-69460 GCF_000695525.1 Brassica oleracea var. oleracea | reverse complement strand
GGGCCGCGCTGGTAGCGTGATGGATTTGGGATTTTACGGCTCTTACTTCTGCCGCAGTCTTGGTGATATAGTCGCGAAGATCGCGTATATCCGATGTCTAGCCAGCAGATTTCCGTGCTTGTCGGCGTTGACTGCGAGTGAGCTCGGTTTGCTTTTCAGCCAGCTCTTCTTGTTTGTTCCAATAGAGGATTTCCTCCTCTTCTGTCATTGGTTTGTCGAACGGAGAGCTTTCCCGAGCGAATCGGCTTCTGGTCCTCCTTTGATGTATGTCGACGTCCTCATCAGTATCGTTGGAGACATCGCTAGGATC
>NW_013617435.1:68925-69141 GCF_000695525.1 Brassica oleracea var. oleracea | reverse complement strand
GTTGTCCTCCGAAACCTTCGCGGGAGGCGGAGGGCTTTCGGAGTTTCCCTTTTCGACGGGAGATTTCTCGCTAGGGTTTTGACCCAAAGGTCGTTCCTGCGCGGCTCCAAACCTGTTGAGTGAGGTTGCAAAGTCGAGTCTTTTCCCGTGGACTTTAGTGGTTCCGTGGGGGCGGATTGCTCGAGTCCTTGCCGTTAAAGTTTCAACTTGTTTGGT
>NW_013617435.1:68622-68894 GCF_000695525.1 Brassica oleracea var. oleracea | reverse complement strand
GTGGGGTTGCGTAGTCAAGTCTTTTCCCGCGACCTTTAGTGGTTCCGCGGGGGCGGATTGCTCGAGTCCTTGCCGTTAAAGTTTCAACTTGTTTGGTCAAGGTGCTCACGAGCTTGTCCTGTTCTTCCGACCTTTTTTCGTAGGTGGCGAATATCTTTTTAAACTCCTCGAGCGCCGTGGCGTTGGCTGGTGTGTTGGCCGCGGATAAGTCCGCTGCGGGAGTTTGGAGATCAGTGCCGCTACCTCCGTTAAGAGGAGTCTGCATGTTATCC
>NW_013617435.1:65826-68471 GCF_000695525.1 Brassica oleracea var. oleracea | reverse complement strand
GATATCTGCTAATACCACACGCCAAGCAATCAGAACACGAAACGAGAACAGTAATAAAATAAGAAATCGAAAAAGAGAGCAAGATAGTTCTTATTCCGATTCTGCGTTTGTGTGTTTACAACAAGGCAAGTGCCTGGGCTACGAGAGCTGTCGGCGAGATTCCTAGTTCTAAAACCCTAAGACGGCAAAAACCTAATTGAGTCGCAGCTCGAATAACAAAAACAGAAAATTGCATAAAAATTACTCTAAGTGCTAAGTTTGCTCTGAAAAGTCCTCTCCCTCATGCCTCTCGACTAGGACTCCTTATATACTGGCTCCAAGGTCGGTTTACGCTTTTCCCCTTCTGCCTTTAAGCCGCCATAGCATAAAAATGGAGATATTCTATTTTTTCCGATCTTCGTAATTATCTTCAAAATTTCGTATTTATCCGCGGAAACTGGACATTTATCTTTCCTCGAGAACCAAGCGTAAACCATCATGCGGCTTACGGGCTGTTGGTTAAGAAATCATAAGTTGGGCCTCGGGTCATGTCTTAAGTCCCTTTGGGCCGTCTTCCGACTCGAAGCGTTTATTACGGCTTCTTTCGATAAAGAACGAACTTTCCGCGGTTTTTACGGTTTAGTTTGATCAATAACTTAGAATGCCGGCGAATCGTGAAATGGGTTCGCTACGGTCTTCGGGAGATAGCATCGAAGGGTAGACGAGAATGGATGGACTAATGTCGAACCGAGGTTTCGGAAGAGATCGGTCGCTACATAGCGACCGAGCGCTCGATCGCTACGTAGCGACCAAACTTCGGTTCTAGCTCGGTCGCTACGTAGCGACCAGGCAAACGTTCGGTCGCTACGTAACGACCGAGCTCCGGCTCGAGCTCGGTCGCTACGTAGCGACCGAGCGGCATGGACGTTTGGTCGCTACGTAGCGACCGAGCCTTGGCTCAAACTCGGTCGTTACGTAGCGACCGAACAGAGCACGTGTTCGGTCGCTGCGTAGTGATCCTTTTCGAGCTCTTGTCCGATGACTCGCGTTTCCTCCACAAAGATTATCGTAAAGAAGAATCTATTTCGAAAAAGTATTTGTCGAAGAAGATTTCTACGTTTTCTTTTCGGAGATTTGGACGTTAACTTCGTCGCAACCGTTTTCGACCCCAACAATAATCTTGACGCCACTTTCTCCAGGATCTCCTCAAATGTATCTTTATTTATTCTCTTTTGTAGGATCGGCATCCCCAAATACTTTCCCAGCTCCCTTGTCGACGCAATGCCACTCTCCCGACTTATTAGTTCTCCTCTTTCTCTCGAGACATTGCTAGAGAAAAAGATTTTGGACTTTGGGAGACTCACTTTCTGCCCAGAAGCTCTACAAAATGTCTCCAACACTCTTCTTATCACTCGTACTTGCGCCATAGATGCTTCCGCAAAAAGAATTAAGTCATCTGCAAAAAAATATGTGAGAGTTTCAGCCCTCCTCTCGACAGGCTAATGGGCTTCTACTTCTTCTCCGCTACCGCTCCATTTATCAGATGACAGAGCCTCCCCATGCATAAAACGAAAAGATATGGTGACAAGGGATCTCCTTGTCGAACCCCGGTATCATTTCCTCCAGCCTCCAGGCAGGACCCAGACCATCGGGTCCCCGATAAGGGTACGCTCCAGGTCCCCGCTAGAAGGAACCCCGAGCTCGGACCGAGCTCCCTTCCAAGAAATGGAAAACTTCCGACAAGGAAAACCTTCCATATTTCCGAATATTGGAAAAGTTTAACCTAATGAAACCGACTCCTAGATGACTATATAAGAGCTACTAAATCCCTAAAGCAAGGGATCGACTTCTCCAAGACTTAGAGGCTAGAGCTAGACGGCTAGAATTAGGGTTCTTCTTCAATACCTTGTAACCCCGTTTATTCTTGATGTTCTATCTAAGAAAACATCTCTTCAAGTCTTTCTCTTCATTATTCTCTCAAATCCTTACGAAATACCTACAAGCATCCTCAAATTCATTCGGTTTACCGGCTTGTCCATCGTTCCGTAGTACTCACAAAGAGCCTACACAAAAATCCCCTAATAGTTTGGCGCTAGAAGGAGGGGAGTAATCTAACTACGTGACGATGATGGTGGGTGAGCATGACGGCTAATCACCTGAAGCTTCTAAAACAACAGTTGAGCTTCAAAAGCAAATAGACAGCCTGCAAGGCCAAATCATTGACATACACCAAACTCAAGGAACTACCGGAGAAAATCCCAACCTCTCTTCAGAAGTCCAGAGCCTGAAGGAAAAACTTGACGAACACTCCAAACAGTTGGAGCTAAGCGTCGAGAAGCTCAGCCAGCTACAGTCAGAGAACACTGCCCTCCGAGACCAGAATCAAACCCTCAACGTGGCAGGTAACAAGAAGCGTCGCCTCAACACCCGGGTTCAACCTATGGGAAATCTGAACACGCCCAGCACCGGAGAAGGTACCACCGACACACCTCCTGCATCTGGGGTAGCTGGGGCAACACAGGAAGGGACCGAGAATCCTCAAATCCATGATCTGGAGGAGAGTGATTCCGAGCCAGAACCTGGGAAGGAAGAACCCGAGAAAGCAGCAACCGAATCCTCCATAACCGCCTACCTAGAGCAGATGTTCTCTAGGAGATTCGATGCCA
>NW_013617435.1:61803-65685 GCF_000695525.1 Brassica oleracea var. oleracea | reverse complement strand
AGTTCTCCTTCCCCAGCATCAAGATGTATGACGATACTGGCGACCCCAACGATCACATTGCACAGTACAAGCAAAGGATGTTGGCGGTTGCACTCCCTAAGGAGTCTCATGAAGCCACGATGTGCAAAGGGTTCGGTTCCACTCTGATCGGACCTGCCTTGCAATGGTACATCAATCTCCCTACCAGGTCCATATCTTCCTTCGCAGGCCTGAGCGACAAATTCGTGAGCAATTCGGAAGTAGTAGGAGCCTGTAGAAGACTTCCGATGGTCTCTACGAGATCCTCCAGCATCGAGTGGAACCCCTGCGAGACTACATAGCCCGCTTCAACCAGGAGAAAGTGGCGGTCCCCGAATGCAGCATCCCTACTGCGATCTCTGCCTTCAAGAGAGATCTACTTCCAGATGGAGGGCTAAACAAAGAGCTGACCATGTATCCTTGCAAGACCATGGAAGATGTGTTGGCCCGAGCCTGGGCCCAGGTGAAGTGGGAGGAAGATGTTGCTAGCCGCGCCAAGGCTCAGCCAAAGCAGGACCAAAGGTCAGCCCAATCAGATCGAGGAGACCGAGATGAAAGATCTTCCCAATGGGGATCCAAGGACTCTGGTAGTAGAAACAGGGCAGGTTCCAGTACCGGCCGCAAGAGAAGGAAGAAGGGATGTCGGTATCTACCTGGCCCGATATCTCCCATCTCTCAATATCAACACCAGAGCTAGTCAATGCACTGAGACAGATGGGCCAACAGGTTAAGTGGCCTCCGAAGATGAAAGCACCTGACTCATTCCGGAACCCGGGACTTTGGTGCGACTTCCATCGCGATCATGGCCACAAAACCGAAGACTGCATCGCCCTGAGGATCGAGATCAACGAACTACTCCAAAAGGGGCATCTCCGAGAAATCCTCTCAGAGAAAGCCAAGGCCCACCTCAGCAAAGAGACAGCAGGGAAATCCAAAGGAGCTGCACCAGTCTCACCACCTCGCCAAGATCGGGTGATCCAAGTCATATCTGGAGGCTCAGAGGTAAGCGGAGTAAGCCACGCAGCCGCAAAGAAAAGCACCTGTAACGCTAAGCATGATCTGGGAACGACCCAACCGAAGCGCCTACTTCTAGGCACCGACGAGATAAGCTTCACAGCTAAGGAGCAAGAGAATATCCTCGCTCCCCACCATGATGCTCTAGTTATCTCTCTCACCGTAGCAAACTGCTTGGTGAAAAGAATACTAGTAGACAACGGCAGCTCCAGCAACATCATCTTCCAGACGGCGTACCAAGATCGAGGGCTGGAGAAGAGCACCCTGCAAACCGCCGGAGAGGTTATCCTCTCAGTATACGCTGAAGGGGTTAACATGTCTACCAAATTCCTGGTCGTAGATTGCCAATCGGCATATAACATGATCTTGGGACGACCCTGGATTCATGACATGGGAGCAGTCCCTTCAACCCTTCATCAGATGGTGAAGTTCCCTACACCCTGGGGCATCAGAATAATTAGGGGAGACCATGAGAACTCTCGATCCTGCTACCAGACCACCCTGAAGGGGAAGACCAAGGTCTTATAGCAATTACAGAGAAGACCTCGGACCCCGCGAACCCAGGGATCAGAGGTCAATGATACAGGTAATTGGGGGTCGCTCCGGAGAAAGCGGACCATGAATCATTCCAAGAACCCGAGGGATCCCTAGAGAACCTACGTCGACCGCTCCGCATGGTCTCCTCCGAAGCCCTTTAAAGTTGCATCTGCTCGCAAAACCTGGTCCTCACAGGACCTTCGTCCCTCGCCTCACATTAACAAAATCACCGAGAACTTTATCAGATATCAGCCAGTGGTCTCGCGGATAAACAAGTGGGGCACGAGTACTCCAAGGAGACCTCCTCAGAGGGTACATCGGGAGGATGTTGAGCAAAGGGTGCCTCACAGACGCAGGATGGAGACACTTAGCCAGGCAGAAGACCTCCGAACCTGGTCGCTCCAGTGGATGAATGTGACTACACGTTTCATGAAAGTGCTGAAAACCTTCATCAACAGGAGACAGTGGTCCCCGAACACTAAGGGCCGGGGCATGAAACGAGTCTCGACCGTGGTCCCTAGACGCAAGAACGAGGCAGAACCCACACCAGCACCCTCTAAACCTGATAGTGGCTTTCTGCAGAAAGTAGCATGCAGCACAGGAACTCGACAGTGACCAGCTTCCGAGCGGTAGAATGCGATACCCCAACAGGTACCGAGAGTGGCCTCACCTAGGATGGCAGAATGCGGTCCCTTTAAAACTTTAATTCCAGGTTCTGAGAAAGAACTCCGGGCTCAGACAAGCTTCAGGGCCAAGAACCTATTGGTTCCCTAAAAAAGACTTCAAGGTCCAAAGACCATGTGTCCAACTCAAGACTACTGGGTCCAGAACCCACGGGTTCCCTAAGAATGGGCCCCCGGGGCCAAAGATTATTAAAATTCTCCAACCGACCCCAGGGTCCCTAGAGGAGATCCAGTCATATGAGACCCACGATGTCTGATCATTGCAAGGTCCAAAGGTTCTAAGGAACCTTGGCACCCAGGATCCACGAGTCCTTCGACGATCATCCAAATCCCAGACGGCCCAAGTCTTGTAAGAGACTATCAAGCAATCGACACTTGGCTCACCAATCCTCCGATTACGACTCATGAGTCAAGTTCCAAGACCCCGAGGTCATCCTGCAACCTGCATTCTTTCGAAAGAAAAGACAATCACAGAAGCAATACGAATATCATCTACGAAAGCTAATGATCTCAAAGAAGAAAAGCGAGCAAAACCAAAGAAACTTATTTCATAAGGCCGCAACAGGGCTATTGTTCAAACAGAAGCAGAGCAGGCCGAGAAAGGCCGTTATCACAACAAAAAAGAAGAACATGAGTTCAAGAGGAAGACCCCCCAGGCCTCAAATCTATGTCCATCCCAGAAATAAGGAGAACGGCAGGCTCATCCTCGAACGTAGGAAACGGAGCACCTTTGTTCTTGGCTTCCTCCAGGGCTACTGTTTTATATTGTTCCAAACTCTTGGCTAGGTCCCATTGGTTATTCTTCTTCTATAGCCACTCTCTCATCAATTTTTACCGAGCGGTGACTCTTGCCCCGTTTACGGCCATCACCATTTCGAGCCTCAGAGTTTCTATGGCCTCTTCCAGCTCCTGGTTCTTCTTGCCAATACTCAACGCATCCGCCGAGGATATTTCGGCTGTCCTCTCAACATCCTTTACCTTGTCTTTGAGATCACGGATCTCCATCTCACGGGCTACACGCTGAGCCTTCTCCTCTGAAACTTGACGCTTCAACTCATCTAGCTCTTCTTGGCTAACCGACGAGCTCTCAATAGACAGCCGCTCTGCAAGATGAAACAGCTGGGAGATGGTCTGCACAGAAACCGTAGTCTCCCATCAGAAACCGGAATAAGAAAGAAATCAAAAGTACAACAACGTACCCGAAGAAGTTCCCCTTGGAGGACCTGAACAACCTTCAATGGCTCTCCCGAAGGAAGAATGGTGCCATCTTAAGGAAACACCTGGAGGTTCAAGTTAGACAAAGCCATAGCAAGACTTCCCACGGAATGCGCAGCCTTGGCTGATTGCTGCGAAGATCGGGTCGCCATGCCTCCACCCCTAGATTTTTTGGTCTGAACCAGGGCGGAAGGTTCAATCTTCACTGTCGCCGCTCGACGACTACCAGTAATCACCAAGTCATCTCTGGATACTGTCCTGCTCGCGGAGCCCTTCTTTGCAGACATCACCTTGGCCGCTTCTTGATAGGCCGCGAAAGGATCGTTGCAAGTATTCTCAGACATGTTCCCTGCATAAAGAATCATCAAGAATCCAAACAAAGGAACATTCAAAGTGCATTAGTCGAAAGATGCTT
>NW_013617435.1:60281-61562 GCF_000695525.1 Brassica oleracea var. oleracea | reverse complement strand
CGGGAATATTCCATTTTTCGTCGATCTTGATAGTTATCCTCGAATTTTTGCATTTATCTTTGGAAACTTAGCATTTATCGTATTTCTGCGAGTTATGACAAACCGTCATAACTTTTATGGGCTCGAATACCTTCTGAGAGCGTAAATGGGCCTCTAGACCAGTTTGGATCCTTGCGGACCGTTCTTAGGCCTTTTCGCGTTTATACGATTTCTCGGTTTTAGTCATAAAACTTCGAGAATAACTTTAATCAAAACTAAACGAGAAGTATATGGTCCCGAAGGTCGGATATCACAGCTATACGGAAGATACGGAAGTCGAAGTAAGTCGGACAAGCAAGGATCAGGTCGAGCTCGCCGGGCGAGCTGACTCGCGTGACGGCGGGCGAGCCGACTCGCGTGACGGCCGAACTCGCCGGCGAGCACAACCACATGACGGTTCAGCTCGCCGGCGAGCACAACCACATGACGGTTCAGCTCGCCGGCGAGCTGACCGACGTGATGGTTGAGCTCGCCGGCGAGCTGACCCGCGTGATGGTTCAGCTCTCCGGCGAGTGGCTTTTTGCGGGACACGCTCGTTCGTTCACTTCTAATATTTCTTTCAGTGAATGTTTTGCGAGAAATCCGTGAATAAGAAATAATCATAGCCGTTGATTTCGAAATAACCATTTTTGACCCCAACAGTTAGCCCCCCAGCCCATAAGACTCGGAGATGATTTTGCGGGCGAATGATATGAATTAGAAATCGAAATCTTTGGCTAAGAATATTTATTGCGGAAATCCACGTCACCCTCATATCCTTATAAGTAGAAACTCACCACTCCTCATTCTTCACACATCTCTTTCTCTCACATTCTCTTTTCTTCAAACTACCTGTCAAGAATGTCTTCCTCCCCAAGTGAAAAGAAAAGCTCTGACGTCGAGATGAGTGAGGCCAACTCGGCACTTCCGACTCCGGCCATGCATGAAGCTACTCCAACTTTCGTCGCCGAGTTTCTTTCTTTCAAAGAGAGTCTGTCCAGATGCAGCGCCTAGAAGGAAGGGGGTCGGATTCAGCCGGAGGTGCCAGCTATCCTTTCTTCGCCCGCGATGTCGACCTCGGCTGGAGGAAACAAGTCCCCTGGTGATGCCACGCCCCTCACAAAATCGGCCATAGTTCCTGTTCAAGTTCCAGAGGTCTCGGCTCCACCCTCGGGCTCTTCGACCACACCAGCCCCAGCTCCTAAGGAGGAGAAGGCGACGGAGTTGATGCCTCCGCCTTTGGATAGGAAGGAGATCGTCCTA
>NW_013617435.1:58480-59041 GCF_000695525.1 Brassica oleracea var. oleracea | reverse complement strand
ATTTTACCGTTAGAGGTATGTTGATTTTGGAAACAAGAGTGTTGTTTTCATAAGTGTTGGAAAGACCGTAACTTCAAGCATGTTGCGACGTCTCACAGTGCCAGAAGTTAATCTTTTTGTTTTGAGCCGCGTTTTTCTTGCATGCTTTTTACCAAGGGTGCTCTTTTTTTATGAGCATTCGTGGGTTTTTGGGTTTTAGCGTGATAGCTGACTTAGGCGTTCTGGGCGAGTTCTGGACCGCCGTTCTAGCCGTTTGTCGGATAGTGGGCTTAGCGATTGTAGCGTCGCGTTTTTCTTTTTTTTGTAAAAAGTTTTGAAAAGATCGACTTTTTAAAAGTTGTGGGAGTATACGACGTACCCATTCCGCCCCCCCCTTTTTTAAGATGGGGGGATAGCTGAACTCGCTGGGCGAGCTGCCTACGTACCCTTTTTTCGGGGATCAAACCATCTCATAGTTCTTTGGATCCACTTTACGATTAGTGGTAGTATTTCTTAAGATGCATCGCGTTCCAGGTTCTTTGGACCTTGACGTCCTGCATGTTTGCGATTTGGTATGATCCA
>NW_013617435.1:57738-58288 GCF_000695525.1 Brassica oleracea var. oleracea | reverse complement strand
CGTATGAGAGCTTGATCTCGCCGCTCGTTAATAAGGTCGAGTTCGTCTAGCAGGTTCCGCGGGGATCATACATTCCGTTCCGTAAACGAGGGTGAATGGGGTTTCACCCGTAGCCCGTCTCGGGGTCGTACGTTGCGACCAAAGAACTCCTCCGCGCTCTTCTGCCCATCGCCCCTTTTTGGCTTCTAAGCGCTTTTTAACCCGTTGAGGATGGTTTTGTTGATGGTCTCTGCCTGGCCATTGCACTGCGGATATCTGGGAGTTGACTTGGTCAGTCGTATCTTCCACTTCTCGCAGAATGCTTCGAATCGGGTAGAGATGAACTGAGATCCGTTGTCTGTCACAATTTCGTAAGGGACCCCGTGTCTGGTGATGATGTTCCTCCATACGAAGTTCTCGACTTGTACGTCTTTGATACTTGCGTAGGAATCTGCCTCTACCCACTTTGAGAAGAAATCTGTGAGGACCAGGAGGAAGCGTTTCTGCTTTGACTCATGTAATGACCCGACGATATCCATGGACCATCGCATGAAGGGATACGGAGACGAGA
>NW_013617435.1:55542-57638 GCF_000695525.1 Brassica oleracea var. oleracea | reverse complement strand
TGGGTCTTCGACTTCCTCCGCATTTTCGATTTGTGCTCGAATCAGATCGGCGACCACTGGTGGTCCGATGCTTGGGTGTTTGATGAACTCGACGGGGATTATTCGTCTTAGTCCAGAATCCGAACTTGATGCGAGTGCGGCCAAGGCATCCGCCTGAGTGTTTTCCGAGCAAGGAATCCTAGTGAGGGCGAAGTGGTTGAAGTCTCGGGAGAGGTCTTGGATGAGTTTTAGATATGCATCCATTCTTTCGTCCCTCGCTTCGTATTCTCCGCTGTACTGATTTGCGACTAACTGTGAGTCACAGTAAGCGTGGATGTTGCGGATCTTAAGCCCATGGGCTAATTGTAATCCTGCGACGAGTGCTTCATATTCGGCCTCGTTGTTCGACTCATGGAATTCCAATCAGAACGACTGTTCCAAGATTTCGCCCGTCGGAGACGTGAGCCGGATTCCGATCCCGGATCCTTGTTTGGACGATGATCCGTCGACGTGAAGGATCCAAGTTGAGTCCGGTTCCGTGTTTGTCATATCCCCCGTGGGCAATTCTACCAAGAAGTCCGCTAGTACTTGAGATTTTGCGCAGGTTCTTGGGCGGTACTCCACGTCGTACTCGCTTAGTTCGATTGCCCATTTTGTGAGTCGTCCTGACTGACTCGGACTGCGCAAGATCGTATGCAGGGGGAAGGTGGTGAGGATTATTATGGTATGCGACTGAAAGTACGGCCGGAGTTTCCTTGCCGATGTCACAACTGCGAATGCTAGTTTCTCCATCAGGGGATACCGGGTCTCAGCGTCTAGTAACGTTTTGCTTATGTAGAAGATTGGTTTTTGCTCACCACGTTCCTCTCTAATCAAAACGCCGCTTACCGCTGTTGTGGAGACTGCGATGTACAGGAACAAGGGTTCTCCCTCCACTGGCGAGATGAAACGGTTCAAGGCCGCGACTCTTCCGGTTAGCCTTTGGATTTCCCGTTTCGTCTTTTGCGAGACCATTTCTATTAATGCGTTTATCTGCTTAGGATTGGCTTCGATCCCATGACACGTGACTAGGTACCCGAGAAATTCTCCTGATGCCACAGCGAATCTACACTTTGCAGGGTTTAGTTTCATGTTGTGGGTGTTAAGTCTTGCAAAGCACTTCTCCAAATGGGAGACGTGATCGTGCTCGTCAAGAGACTTTACGAGCATGTCATTGATGTATACCTCCATAGTCTTGCCGAGCTGTTCGGAGAAAATTCGATTGACAAGTCGCTGGTAAGTGGCGCCTACATTCTTGAGACCGAAAGGCATTACTTTGTAGCAATATGTTCCCCGATCGGTGATGAACGCAGATTCCTCACGATCGTCGGGATTCATCATGATCTGATTGCTTCGACCAGTCGGTCGATGTGCGGGAGTGGGAAGCAATCCTTTGGACAGGCCTTGTTGAGATCGGTGAAATCGATGCATATTCGGCGGCGAAACATACTTGCAACATCCTGCGGTCTCCTTGTATAGTTTCGACTCCACGAGGGGTTGGAAAATTAAGGCACAGATGGAATGTCGAAGGGATCGCTCGCATGGAATTCAGCCTTGGAGTACCGACGATCGCGTTGTACAATGTTGGGCGGTCGATGACTAAGAATTCCGTGACTTTGATGACTGTGTGACTTTGATGACGCTCCCGGCTTTAACAACGAGGTCGATCGAGCCGAGAGTCATAGTAGCATCTCCCGAGAGTCTGAATATCGGGCTGGGTCCTTCCGTAGCGGCGCACAGATCGATTTCCATTCTTTCGAGGGTGCTTTTGTAGATAATATTGGCCGAGCATCCGGTGCCATTGCCCGGTCCTTGAAAGAAACGACATCGTTAGCTGCTGGAGCGGACATCCTGTGTCTTTTATCTTTTAGTGATTTTTGAGTTAGAGAATTCGTCCCCCCCCCCCTCTCCTTCTAGCGCCAAACTGTGGGAACCGAAATTCACACCGTCGATTATAATAAATAATAATGGAGGAAAACCGGGTGAACCCGTTTTTTCCTTGAAGGTCCGAATTCTCTGCGTAATCACTTTAGAACGATAAAAAGATAGATAATCGCTCAGAGGCGTTTTATTGAATA
>NW_013617435.1:46525-55446 GCF_000695525.1 Brassica oleracea var. oleracea | reverse complement strand
CTTGCCGTGCTAGTCTAACCACCTAAGACCTAAGTTCTCTATGCTAGCAAGAGTTCTCTAATTCTAAATTCTCGGATCCCCTTTCCTTCTGCTCCTGCTCTCCTTATATAGTCACTCTAGGTCGGTGGCCCATCCTTCGCCTTCGGGCCCAAGTCTATCTCTTTTGGAAATATTCCATTTTTCATCGATCTTGATAGTTATCCTCGAATTTTTACATTTATCTTTGGAAACTTAGCATTTATCGTATTTCTGCGAGTTAGGACAAACAGTCATAACTTTTATGGGCTCGAATCCCTTCTGAGAACGTAGATGGGCCTCTAGACCAGTTTGGATCCTTGCGGACCGTTCTTAGGCCTTTTGGCGTTTATACGATTTCTCGGTTTTAGTCATAAAACTTCGAGAATAACTTTAATCAAAACGAAACGAGAAGTATATGGTCCCGAAGGTCGGATATCACAGCTTTACGAAAGATACGGGAGTCAAAGTAAGTTGGATAGGCCGGGATCAGGTCGAGCTTGCCGGGCAAGCCGACTCGCGTGACGGCCGAACTCGCCGGCGAGCTGACCAGCGTGATGGTTCTGCTCGTCGGCGAGTGGCTTTTGTGCGGGATTCGCTCATTCGTTCACTTCCGATCTTTCTTTCAGTGAATGTTTTGCAAGAAATCCGTGAATAAGAAATAATCATAGCCGTTGATTTCGAAACAACCATTTTTGACCCCAACAGTGTCCAGGAAGCATCACGAAAACATATCGTTCTTGCTACTTTTTACTAAAAGCAGATCCTTTACGATCACCCCTTGGAAGCTCCTCCACAATAGGCAATCCGCTGCGAGGACGAAGATGAAACCGACCTTCATTTCCGTTCAGAGGTGCCAAGTGATAAGAGAATAGAACCTCATTGATCCCGAAGGATAAGTTCTCTAGATCAACCAGGTTCTGAATAGCCACGAGTAATCTCCAGGACGGAGGATTCAGCTGGGAAGGAGAGATCTCGAAAAAATCGCATAAACTCGCTATAAGCGCTGGGATCACTCCTCTAATATCGAAGAAAGCCTCGTAAATGGCGATCTGCCCTGGGATGAAGCTAGAAGCCCGTTCCTCCGGTGCTGGTACCCGAAGAATAATGGAGGAGGAAAGAGAATATTTCTGCCGCCATTCTACCAGGTCGTCTGCACTCACAGAAGACGCAGGACCTATCGGCGGAGGAGACGCATACGCATATGGAAGGGGAGCTGCTATGTCATACTCTGATCCCGTGCCCGGATCAGGAGAGCTGTCGGATCGAGAAACTGGAGATTCTACTCTTCTCTTCGAGCCAGATCTATTGATCATCGAAGGTGTCGAAGAGGCAGATTGTTTGGACATGGTCAATCGATTCCTAATTGATACATGGCGACCATAGTAAAATGGAAAACTATGGGCCTAGGAAATCACGGTGGCTAAGCTAGAAACGCGTAAGCAAAGAAGGAAGAGAAAAAGTACCTGAGTTGAAGATATGGAAAAGCAAGGAGTGTAGAAAAAGGGAAGAGAAGGCGGAGGAATATATACGGGAAAAAGGGAAAGCCGTTGAAAGTCTTCCCGAGGAATTCGTTTGTCTCAGCAGATCTCGGACCACAAAATTTGAAATTCAAAATTATTTCCTTTGCGCAAAGGAAAGAAAATATCAGTCGAATCTCAGATATTAAAGGAAGGAATCTCCCAAAAACGGGAAAGGTCCCTGGATCTCTCCGTCTCTCCAGCCCGCGCATGGTTTAAAACTTCAAAGCTCCGACCTCATCATATCCAGAAGATAAGAGAAACTACTACTAGACTCCGGTCGAACACGAAAGAGCCGATCCTCACCAAGGTTCAGAATGAGTTCCAGCTTGAGTGGAACCCAGGCTATCAAGACCAAGGGAACGGGGTCCTGCCCAAGGGGAGCCTGCTGAGAATGAGCAACCCCGGTTGACTTGAGTGCACAGGTTATTCCCCGACTTCGATGACGAAATCGAGAAATAAGGGGCAAACTGTTGGGGAAAAATACCCCGGTATCTTTTCCTCCAGCCTCAAGGCAGGACCCAGACCTCCGGGTCCCCGATAAGGGAACGCTCCAGGTCCCCGCTAGAAGGAACCCCGAGCTCGGTCCGTAGAACCGAGCTCCCTTTCAAGAAATGGAAAACTTCCGACAAGGAAAACCTTCCATATTTCCGAATATGGAAGAGTTTAACCTAATGAAACCGACTCCTAGACAACTATATAAGAGCTACTAAAACCCTAAAGCAAGGGATCAACTTCTTGCTGTTCTATCTAATAAAACGTCTCTTCAAGTCTTTCTCTTCATTATTCTCTCAAATCCTTACGAAATACCTACAAGCATCCTCAAATGCATTTGGTTTACCGGCTTGTCCATCGTTCCGTGTACTCACAAAGAGCCTACACAAAAATCCCCTAACACTCTCGATGGCTTAAACAATTCTGATTTTTCTCCATTCCACTACTCATTTCCGGACCAGCAACGCATTCAATTATTCTCCCAACCCAGTTCTCCGACAAACCAGCTGCCCTTAGCGTGCTCTCTAGAAAGTCCCAGCACAGTCTACGTAAGCTTTTTCCAGGTCCAGTTTAAGAATCATCCAACTATTTCGTCCCTTCTTTCTCCTCATAGAATGAACAGCTTCTTGGACTAACACAATGTTATCAGCACTAAGTCTGCCCGGGATGAAACTAGATTGAGCAGGACCAATCAACTTATTCATGATACCCTTTAATCTCCCTACCATAGCTTTCGTGATGACTTTAAACAGCACATTACAAAGGCTGATCGGGCGAAACTGAGTAATACTCTCCGGTTTGAGTATTTTCGGAATCAAAACAACAAGAGCATCATTTGTTCCTTCCGGTAACTTCCCAGTTTCAAAAAATTGGAGAACAAACCTGATCACTGAGTCACCTACTGTTTCCCAACATCTTTGATTGAAGACTGGTTGAAAACCATCTTTTCCTGGCGCCTTAAAACTTCCCATATCTCTAACCGCCTTTTCCACTTCCTCTGCAGAGAATCTCTTATTCAAAGACGTATGTTTTTGGCTAGTGATGCGCACAAATCCCCTCATCGTAGGTCCTGGGGGTCAGTCTCAACGTCTTCCAACGAGTATAGCTTTTTAAAATAGCTAACCTCAAGCTCCTCAAGCTCTCGAGCATCCGAAATCCACTTGTTATCATCATTCTTTAGCATTTCTACTTTATTCCTCCTCCTAATGATCGTTGACATGTGGAAAAACTTAGTATTTCTATCTCCGTGAGCAACCCATTTCTCCTGTGATTTCTGAAACCAAATAAGTTCTTCGTGTTTCAGAACTATCTCGAACTCCTTCAGAAGCTCACCTTCTTTCACCAATAACTCTTCCGTGTGGTTCTGATCAATTTGCTGTTGTACTTTCGTAATCTCCATAACCAAGATCTCCTTCCTCTTCTGAACATTCCTGAAAACCTCCTTATTCCATTGTTTGATTTTTACTCCCAACCGCTTTAGTGCTTCTCTAGTATCAATAACCCGATTCCATGAGGCTAACAACAGATCTTTAAACTCATTGTGCTGTAACCATGCTGCCTCAAACCGGAAAGAGCGTCGACACGCATTCCCTTTTACCTCTGGCGTGAGTTGTAGATACAACGGGGCATGATCCGAGGCCAAGAAAGGTAGATGTGATACTCTTGCCTCTTGCCAGTTCAGCCTCGACTGAGCACAACATAAAACTCTATCCAATCTCTGGGCGACGAAAGTACTTTCTGTTTTCCCTCTCTTCCATGTGTACTGGTTTCCACTAAAACCCATATCAATGAGCGACATCTCATTTATCCAATCCCCAAATGTTAGCGAATCTTAGGATAGTCTCCCATTCCCACCGCTTCTCTCATCCAATCTCACAATAGTATTAAAGTCACCACCGACAAACACCGGCCCATCAACATTGTGAATCACCTCTCCCAAAGCAGTCCATAAACCACTTCGACGACTCGGCGTAGGGGCAGCATACACGACAATCAAGTTGATAACCTCTGTCCCACTTCCTACACGAGCATGAATAAACTGATCAGAAGATTTGACAATCTCTAGCTCTCCTACTTCTGATCTCCATAATAGCCACAGACCTCCGCTCTAGCCACATGCATCCACTCTAAATGAGTTCTCAAACCCCAACCCCTGACAAATTCTACCCGCAGCTGCTCCACCAGAATGAGTTTCGAATACTGCAAGTATATCAGTGTTGAATTTCTTCACCAAAAATCGGATCGATCGACGAAATTGGGGTTTATTTGCCCCCCGGCAATTCCAAAGAATGCACTTCATCAGGCTTCTATAATCAACAACTAGAATCACCGGGGCAAATCGTTATGCCTCCGCACCCGTCGAAACCTCTCCCACTTGCTCCACACGGGGTTCCGATATAACACCCCAGCATGGTCAGGATTCCTCTCCTTCCCTTCTACGTCCCTGACTCCGGCGAAGGCACCACCCGGTCGGCTGACGGTCTCCTTCTCGACTCTCAGCCTCTTTCCACTAACAGACATGTCGATCTCTTCTTTAGTTGGACCATATACCAGTCCGCGTGTAGGCCCAACTGGTTTTGATTTGGGCATTTGGAAATGTGGGCTTCTCATATTACTTGTCTTCTTTTCTTTAGGTCCCAATCGGACTGAAGCATGTTTCTCTTTCTTCTCATTTGCTACAAACGTCATAGCCTTCCCATGCACCTTACTAGAACCTCCCAAGCTTAGGTTCACGGTATTTTCATTTTCTTTATTCCCTTCCTCTCTCACACCAACCTCCGCTAGCTCATCTGTCTCCCCTTCTTCCTCCAAACCTCCAAACCGATTTGACACTCTAATTTCCTCCAGCACTCCCTCCTTACGTACTTCCCGTGTTTTCCTTCCCCCCACACTTCTCTCCTCATTACTTCGCATTAATCCTCCTATGCTTCTTTGTTGCTCAAGCTTCCTCCTCGCCTGTCTCACTTGGGTAAACTCCGTATCCATTCCTGTGGATTCAGACCCCACATGAGTCATGGTCACTGGGCTAGGCACCGTGCCAAGAGCTCGCTCCGTAACATTCCTTGGACATGAGTTAACTAGATGTCCAAACATACCACACATTGAGCAAATAGCAGAGATTCCTTCATATGAGACGTAGTACCTCTCACCATTTACCATCACTGACCCTTTTAAGGGCTTGTTCAGATTCACCTCTACACAGATTCTCGCATAACGAGCTCTCTCTAATTTCAAAGTTGTCAAGTCCACTTTGATTGGTCACCCAAGCCCCTTGGCTATACCCATCAGTATCGTCTTATGATAGAAATTCACTGGGATGTGAGATAAATGAACCCAAACTGGCGTCGTTACAATCTCATCCTTCAACGGATCAAAATCGGGAGACCATGCTTGCACCATAAGGTAACTACCGAACGCCTCCATGGACCCCCTGATAGAGCAGCCATGTACTCTTCCTCCTATTCAAAATGTACCATAAAGTAGTGTCTTGGGAGATCCATCACAAACATCGACCCTTTAGGCTTCCATAACTCTATGAGTTTACGTCTCAGGCTCAGAATTGGAACGTTTCTTCCCAAAACCCTAACGATCATACACCTCTTCCACAAGCTATTCATAGCTGTCAACACTTCCTTTCCTATCGTTATCACTGGTTCCCCATCTTCCCCATTCGGAAACTCCAAACTCAATCTCGACTCCACAAATTCCTCATCAAAAACTTCCTCCTGTACAGGCATCCCTCATTCGTTACTTCCTACTACTTTCCTCACCCAGGACCCATGAGCATCCGGTGAATCCCCCGGCGGCCTCTCCTTCCCTCCGATATCCTCTATGGTTGCATCTTGTCCTTCCTCGCACAACACCCGAAAATCGTCTCCCAAAACCCTGGCCCGCGCGGGTATGAATTTTCAGTTTAATATGGTCCGCAAGACTGGGACCCTGGTTCTCGGTGAAGATAAGGGACTTATTATAATATGTTACTGATGAAGATTAACAGAGTGTTGTAATTAGAGAGTTTAGAGACTGAATATTTCTGTGTTATTATTAATGAACAATGGGGGTTCCTTTATATAAGGATTACAAGATAAAGAGAAAAGGAAAGTGTACATATCCTAATCCAACAGGAAATAGGAAAACTACTAAAACATAATAAGGGAAAGATTACATTTACTAAGAAAAGGAAAGGGTTTCCTTTTCTCTAAGCTTTGTGGCCGTCTTTCTCTCTCCTGAAGTCGGCTCTCTCTCTCCTCTCTCTAGGCTTCGGCCGTGCCTCCATCTTCTAGGTATTGGGCCGGTCTTGGACCGGGCCTGGTTAATGGCAATCCACTCCACGATTTATAACACTCCCCCTTGGATGCCATAACCATACAGGATTCGTAGTACGCTTCATGTTGCCTCATTAAAACCTTATCAGGAAAACCCAGTGGGACAAAACCATGATGAAGGAAAAAGAGTACAACACGCACTACTCCCCCTGATGTGAACCTCACTGTAGGTTCTACATTCTACGCATCTTGGTGTGTGATATTTCCTGTATGTATAGGATGGGAGTAATCGGCCAGTTTCATAACTGAACCGTAATTAGACCATTTCGACTTCTTAGGTCGTTTCTCATGTCCTTTAACATTGAGTGTCCCGGTAAAGCATATGTGCTAAGCAATGTGGATCTCATTGTCCTCAGAGATCACTATTGGGTCTTTGCAAATCGTGTTTGCATATGTCCATAGTCTAGACGTGATCGTCTACTGTTAACTTTTTACTTTGGTCGGACAAAATAAGTACTTATGGACAATGTACTAGACATGGTTATCATGATGTCCACTACTTGCCTTGTGGAGTTTATACGGCAGCAGACCGTTCTGCTATGCCGGATCCTTACTTAGGGGATCTGATGTCGGATTGTAATCTGATGGTTAATCTTTTGTACTACTAGTCCGTGATCAAGAGATATGGGCCGGACGCCTTTTAGCCGATGGGCCGGACGTTTTAAGCCAGAGTGCTGGACTCCTTTAGCCAGAGGGTCGGACAGCTTTAGTCGGGCACCCATATAGATTTATTCTATGCTTCTTTTAGGTTTAGTATAATCACAAGGAATTTCAAATATATGGACTGTATTTGATTGTCTTTTATACAACTCCAAGATCATGCGTGATCACTTTATTTTACATACTATAGGCAGCTGTTTTTCAGTCCATGAATCAGCTTAGGAACAAAATATGTTCTTTCAATTTATCCAGTGATCCATATTCTGCTTACTACATCATTTGTATCTAATTTCTTTCTTATGACCAGACCGTTTTCAATTTCGAAAATCTGTAGCAGCATCCACCACATAGGAGTTTATATCCTTATAATCTGTTCCTTTGATCTCTGTGAGTACCTTGTGTAACAAGCTATGACCTAATGTTGTTAAGTAGGAAAACATGAACACCTTTACATCATGTACATCTCTCACGGTTTCTTTACTTCTAACAAGATCCATCTATTTCACTGGTTGATCAGATGGCGTTTATGTATATGTATATGGCCAATACGCCCATCTCTCTTTTAGATACTTTGAACCTCCACGTTTTATCTTTTCTAATCTCTATGATCATTTATGATTGTATGAGTACTCTTTCGTGGGTTCATGATCCTCGCTTATCTCTTTATGTTCAAGTGCTATAACTTTATGTATCTTTATACAAATGTGTGTGTGTGTCGACACTTTCATGTGGTTCCATTATGTTCCAGACATGATCTGATCACTTTGGGATTTTATTATCCAGGACCTTTGTTACCTAGTAGCTTGGCGTCCCAAGACTACATGGTTTGGTACCTTAGACGTGTAGCTGCGCATCCTTTTCTCAATGTCTGTTTGGTTTCTAGTATGATCTTGGATCTATCATTCCATGCACCATTCCTTTCTATCCGAGATCCCTTTATCTTTATGGAACACTTGGTCTATCTTGTATAGACTCTATAGAAACTTGATTATGTCTTTTCTAGGACATTCATTTGGTGCTAAGCTGGTTAGTCATTTCTCGGGTCAGTGTCTGACATTTCGATTAGCTTCTCAATTAGCTAGCTTTATATAATCTTTCTTTGGACGTCTTAAATTATAATCTCTAGTCCGAGGATCTTTGCCAAGACAATGATGGTTTAAAACCATTATTATCATTCTTTATCCAGCTTATAATCCTTCTCCTTTATTGTTTGGATAGACGGATGCAATCCGTGTACTTGGCCACAATCTGATCACCCATGTTTGGCTCAAGTTTTCTTTATAAATCGTTGGAGAAAGTAATACTCCTATCCAACATATATTCCCAATCCTCTTCTGAGGTTCCATCTTTAGACGGCACATATATGTATGTGGTGGTTTATTCAAAATCTCTTAAGATGCTGTATGTCTGGTTTTATGACCCGTATTCAATCTGAGATGGGAATATCTATTCTCACTTATATGGCCTGATGCATATTATCATTCTTATACATGTCAATTCATAATGTTCCAAGCTTATAGACTTTAGAATCTTAGTCTTATAGATAATGGCTTACTTGGCCGAACCTTTTATGGTAATGGCCTCTCTGGCCGGTTATGGCCCTTGCGGCCGACCTGTTCATAACATGGTCTCTTTGGCAGAGTAATGGCCTTATGGTTTGGCCATTTTAAAACATGTCCTTTTATGGCTGAGCCATTTATAACATGGTCTTTAGACCATAATGGTACACGAGGCTGGTTATTTCCTTTGCGGCCGAAGGCCATTGTCTCTCATGGCCTTTATTGTTTGGCTGTTATGGTAGTACACGAACTTGTAGTATTGATCATGGGTTTATCCTCTCTCCCCCTCATGACCATACTATAAGGTCGTGGTGCTTGGGACAATTAAGCCTAATGAGTTTCCCTTT
>NW_013617435.1:45289-45826 GCF_000695525.1 Brassica oleracea var. oleracea | reverse complement strand
TGCCTTAGCCATAGTTTCTTTACTAGGCTCACTATACTACTTTCACGATTTCTTACTTGGATATTATGCCCTTTAGGCAATTCTTTATCAGTAAAAACATTCATATGTTCAAGTAAGATTAGGCAAGATTTAATGAAATCAAAGCAAACTCTTTATATATATATATATATATATATATAAATCGTGAATCATCAAGTAGATCAAAAGCAAATCACAAAATCATAGACTTAAAATAAAATTATCATGTCGAGATCTTTCTTTAGTCACTGTATAAGCCGGCCTCACAATCTATATTACTCCACACGACTTTCTTGGATTCATCCTGATCAAATGCCCCAGGATATCTCATCTCACTGTTTTGTTGCTCAATGCATCTTTTCTGAAGTTTCTCAAATCTGTCAATGGTATCTTTAACTTTCTGCTTTCTTTGCTCAGTTGCCAATAGGTATGACAATAGGTCATTATAGGTTGTGAAAACCTTAGCTGTATATGATAGCAACCGATCCTTTGGATGGAATGTGGAATATGTTTTATACA
>NW_013617435.1:36429-43841 GCF_000695525.1 Brassica oleracea var. oleracea | reverse complement strand
TTCCAAAAGACCAAGACGGCGCCGAGTATTGTTTCTGCGAGTATGGGCGCGTCTGAGTTCGGATCGACGAACGGTTTCAGCTGATGGATTCGTCTCGTCAAGAGCTTCAGTTTGATATGTGGCTCGTCGTCTGGTTCCTCGGGGTTTGAGAGATAGATCAATTTTAAGTTACACCTGTTTTAAGGTTTATGTGTGACGGATTTTAGGTTAGGTTTTGTCTCAGGGTTTTGGAGTCTATCGTGCTGATAACGTGTTGTAATTAGAGAGTTTTGAGACTGAATATTTCTGTGTTATTATTAATGAACAATAGGGGTTCCTTTATATAAGGATTACAAGATAAAGAGAAAAGTAAAGTGTACATATCCTAATCCAACAGGAAATAGGAAAACTATTAAAACATAATAATGGAAAGATTACATCTACTAAGAAAAGGAAAGAGTTTCCTTTTTTCTAAGCTTTGTGGCCGTCTTTCTATCTCCTGAAGTCGGCTCTCTCTCTCCTCTCTCTAGGCTTCGGTCGTGCCTCTATCTTCTAGGTATTGATCCGGTCTTGGACCGGGCCTGGTTAATGGCAACTCACTCCATGATTTATAACATAGAGACAAAAATAGGTATTTTTACGGTGCTTAATATGGGATATGAATATATGATTAGGCTTTGTCATTGACTCATTGTCGACCTCTTTTTGATTAAAGGATAATACCAAATAGATTTAATAATGTTTGAGGCTTAGCTTTTGAATAAGCACTCCACAAGAAAAGAAAAGACGCAAACAACAGCGCAAAATCAAGAAAAGATTTTTGTGCCACTTTGTATAGCTGGTTTACTTTCTTGGTTTAGGCTCGATCGGTTAATGTCTAATTATGAGATGTCACTTGTGTACAGATTTTGATAATTAATGAGAACAATACTCTGTCAGCGCGGATATGAATTTTTAGTTTTTAATTATTTATTTTATTAAATGATGTATTTGTAATATTCGTTCATATTATATTCATTAAGTAAATATTTTTTTTTTGCATCTTAAACTATTTACGAATGTGTGATATCATAATACAAAATATAAAAAAATGAGTATATAGAGTTAATTAGATAATTGTAAAAACAGAAATTTTTCTTTCGTGTGCGATATCATATAAATAATGATCTGCCCAATTAACAAAAATCATGATTTTTTTATGTGTAATTTTTTTTTATTTTGATCATTTCCTTAAAACTATATTACATTTTACATATTTTCATTAGAATATTTTTAATATCTTTACCTTTTTATTTGAAATGCAACTCAATATTTTTAAAACAATTATAACAAAATATTTGAAAAATATTTTTAGAATTTGTTTGAAAAATATGAAAATTACATTTTAAATTAAAATTATCCTAAAATATGATAAGTTTTGACGTAAACGAAAACTCAAATTATGTCAAAAATAATTATATTCAATGATAATAACAATTAAAATTGATTATTTTTTAAAAAAAAATACATTTACAAAAATATTGTTTGAAATAAAATTCATTTATCTTTCAAATATAAAATGAAAATATTATAATTAAATAATAAAAAATATAAATAAAAACCATAAATTTAGCAAATGACAACTGAGTTATATTATGCTAAAATTTTCTTTCTAACAATTTATCAAATGACAAATGAGTTATGAGCAAATAATACCATATAATTTTTAAAACCATAGCCATTCTTAAATATTTTTTGAATAAATAATTACTTTTAAATTTAATGAATTGAAAATAATATCCGTACAATTGTGAGTCAAATTCTAGTTTTATTGATGCATGTTATATATTAGTGATGCATGTTTTAGGTAACATTTTAATGATGCACGTTTTTAAAAATCTCCATTATTAAAATTATGCACGGAAGGATAACTCATGAGTTTTTTTGGTTGATTAAATGACATTATGTCCAAATTTATTTAAGGATATTTCTTTAAGGTAACTGAAAAAGACAAACAATAAAATAGGCAGTTTTATTCGTTTTATTCGTCCAAATTCATTTAAGCATATTTCATTAATGTAACTGAAAAGACAAGTAATAAATTAGGCAGTTTTATTCGTTTTATGATATTTCATAAATGCAACTGAAGAAGACAAGCAAAAAAAAAAGAGTTTAATTAATGAAGTAAGAACATTTTCAAATGGGTACTTCTCTTTTAATAATATAGATGTACATGTTTACTCGTAGTTTTCAAAAGGCTAAAAGATATGAATCCAACAACAACAACAAATTATCTTCCCTAGCTAGTACAGTACGCGTGGGCCCATGATTAACCGGGGTTCTTAGTTAACGGAAGTTAAGAAACTGTTTCTTAACTTTTAACCAAAAAAGCTAAAAAACGGTTCTTAAATAAGGACTTTAAGAACCGGTTTTTAGCTTTTTTAGTTAAAAGTTAAGAAACAGTTTTTTAAGTTCCGCTAAGAACCCCGGGTTAATCATGGTCTTATGGTCTTATGGTCTTATGAATCCAAGACGAGCTAAGCATCGATACCATGAGCTAAGAATGGATACAAAAATATTTGGTAATTAATTCAACGTCAGACCTATACGATGGTAAAGACAAAGCGCCAGGTTGCGATCAAAGCAATAACTGTTTTTGTGTTGATAAGCACATAAGTAATAATGCGTGTGCCGGAGAGGATTAGTTATAGTTGAAGTGGTTGTGATCGGGAAACATCCGGTGATTTTGGTCAGTGTGTAATAAAAAAAGAGACTGTTTCAGGGAAAATCAAAAGATCGAATACATCCACGTACAAAGTGCAAGATGGAGTTCTTGAACTTGGCTTGTAGGAACGAAAATACATTTGTACTTTTCTCTTATCATCCACGTGGCGTTTACAATGTATTCTTATATACACTTAGTTTTACTCCATCTCCCTCACGTGCTGCTTACATTGTGTGATCTATGACTATGCATGTATGCAATGGTTCTTATTTGTCAAAATTTTGATGAAGTTTCTGGTTTGCTTGCCATTGTATCTTGTTCATATTACTGGTTATTTTGTTGTGTAGCTGACTCTTCCCTTTATAAATTCACCAAGTGTTCGTTAAGAAAGTTGTTAAAAGAGGCAAGTTCAAGACGGGACAAGACGAATATGTGGAGAAGCAGATATTGCCTAAGAAGACGCAGGACATCCCAATTGGTAGGATACCCGTGATGGTGAAGTCTGTGCTTTGCAACTCAACGGAGAAGGGGGAGTGTGCATTTGACCAGGGTGGATACTTTGTGATAAAAGGAGCTGAGAAGGTGAGTTACACCAAATATTTCCATTTCTGCTGTCATGGGATTGTATCTGAACTATTTTAGTGTATGGCTTAGTGGTTGGATTGTGCGTTCTTCACATAATATGCATTGCACCTATTTGTCCAAACTGCTGACAACGTTTTTTGCTTTATGTCGTTCTAATACTGTCTATTTATACTCTGGAAAACATTGCCAAGCTGTTTTTGGATTTTAAAGAACTGAAATGTGACTGCATTGTTTTATAATGTTTGCAACAGGCATCCCTCTCACTGGGGCAGAGTATGCTTTTTGTCAACCCCAGATGGTGAAAATTGTGGTCTTGTGAAGAACCTGTCCCTCCTTGGGAGTTGTTAGCACTCAAATTATGGAGCCTGTAGTGGAAAAGCTCTTCGATAGTGGAATAGAAGAGCTGGTGGACGATACCAGTACACCACTGTACGGGAAAGACAAAGTTCTTCTTAATGGAGACTGGGTTGGAGTATGTTCCGATGCTGACGACTTTGTTGCATAGTTTAAAGGCATCTTCTGTTTTTAACAAAGTGAATTACCTCGTCAGGTATCTTCTGTTTTTAACAAAGTTTTGTGTTATTTTGATATCTTGTATTTACCTTGGATCTTGGTACACTTTACAAACGTCAGTATGTCACTCTTTGCAGATGGAAATCAAGCGAGATAAAGATTACAAGGAGGTACGATCCCGTCATGGCTGTGGAAAATCTCCACAAGTTGAAGCAAAGTAAACCATCGAAGTACACCTTTGAGCATCTTCTTGACCAAGGGATTCTCGAGCTGATCGGGATTGAGGAAGAAGAAGACTACCACCGCATGGGGAACCAAACAGCTTCTGAAAGAGCAGAAGAGTTACACTCATTGCGAATTGGACCTGTCCTTCCTACTGGGTGTGAGCTGTGCAATTGTCCCATTTGCGAATCATGATCATGGTAGAAGAGTTCTCTACCAGTCCCAGAAGCATTGCCAGCAAGCCATTGGGTTCTCCTCAACGAACCCTAACATCCGCTGTGATACCCTGTCCCAGCAGCTGTTCTATCCACAGAAGCCACTTTTCAAGACAATGGCGTCAGAATGTCTTCAGAAGGATGTGTTGTTCAATGTACAGAACGCAATTGTTGCTGTGAATGTTCATCTCGGGTTCAACCAGGAGGACTCCATTGTGATGAACAAGGCTTCGCTGGAACGTGGTATGTTCCGTTCAGAACAGATCAGGAGCTATAAAGCTGATGTTGACAGTAAAGACTCGGAGAAGAGTAAAAAGATGGATGAGGTTGTTCAGTTTGGAAAGACCCACAGAAAAATCGGCAGAGTAGACAGCCTGGATGATGATGGGTTCCCTTTTGTTGGTGCTAACATGCACAGTGGTGATATCGTCATTGGCAGATGCACCGAGTCTGGGACTGATCACAGCGTGAAACTGAAGCACACTGAGAGAGCGATAGTGCAGAAAGTGGTGTTATCATCTAATGATGATGGGAAGAATTATGCTGCTGTTTCTCTGAGACAGGTAAGTTCCAGATCGTACCTTAGTAAGCTGTCTTTCAGCTAACTCATACCTTTGAGCTAATATAGCGTTTCCACTGATCTATATTTTCCAACTTGCAGGTTCGTTCTCCATGTCTTGGAGATAAATTCTCCAGTATGCATGGTCAGAAGGGTGTTTTAGGCTATATAGAGGAGCAGGAGAATTTTGCTTTCACGAATCAAGGCATAGTTCCTGATATCGTGATCAACCCGCATGCATTCCCTTCTCGGCAAACACCGGGCCAACTCTGGGAGGCTGCTCTCTCCAAAGGAATAGCTTGTCCTATGCAAAAGAAGAAGGGTAAGTCTGATGCATACTCCAAATTGATACGCCATGCCACTCCTTTCTCCACTCCCAGTGTCGATGACATAACCGACCAGCTTCACAGGTACCTTCTTCACACTGACATTTGGTCAAGCACTGTATACAAAACATTGAGAAAAGATACAGGGGATGATGCTACAATGAGTAGAGGTCAATAGGTATGCTATATATCTGCTCGACGTTTGATTCCTAGGGAGTAAAAAGGCATGATAATAGAATAGTGATTCGTGTCTGGTTTAAAACGTTTGTACTTGGCTATTGTTTACATGATACCTAAAAGTTCAAATGACTGCTAATTTGAGTACCGTATAAGATTGAAACATCTCATAGTGATTGGTTTTGTTTAAGGAGACTTAAAAGCTAGCGTGACACTGGTCTATTTTGGTTCTTTCTTTTATATAGTTTGTGTCTGAAAAACCTCTAGAGAGTACACAAAAATGGGTCAAAAGCAATGAACCAGAATAATTGTTAAGAGGGTTGACTGTTGAGGCTGAGAGTCATTTGTCTTGTTGATTATGTGATGATTCATTGAACGAACATGTTTCATAGATTATTGTTGATTCTCTTGACACCTGATTGATTACGGATTGTAAATACTTGTCTGTGGTTAGGGTTGGCTTTTCAAGATGGAGAAACGAAAGGGTCTACAATGGAAGAACAGGAGAGATGATGCGTTCACTCATCTTCATGGGCCCAAATTTCTACCAGCGACTCATCCACATGTCAGAGGACAAAGTGAAGTTCAGGAACACCGGACCAGTTCACCCTCTCACGCGCCAGCCAGTTGCAGACATGAAGAGGTTTGGCGAAATCAAGTTCGGAGAGATGGAGCGAGACTGCCTGATTGCGCACGGTGCATCAGCGAACTTGCACGAGCGTCTGTTCACGCTGAGTGACTCTTCACAGATGCACATCTGCAAGAACTGTAACAGCGTAGCGAATGTGATCGAGAGGGGTGCAAGCAGTGAAAGAAGGATCAGAGGACCGTACTGCAGGCTGTGCGAGTCTCCGGACTATGTGGTGATGGTGAACGTGCCGTATGGAGCTAAGCTTCTGTATCAGGAGCTGTTCAGTATGGGCATCTGTCTCAACTTCGAAACCAACCTCTGCTGAATGTGCCCAGTCTCTATGTCTATATCTATCTATCTGCTAATAATAACAAACATATGTATGGCTTAGCGCCTTTTAGACCATGGTATTGTGTAGTGTGACTCTGTTCTGGTTCCGGTCACCTGAACCCTAAGAAACCATAAAGCCCTGTGTTAATCGCTAATGTTAGTCTACTTAACCGGCTTTTCTTATTGTCAGCCCTAACCGGTTTATAATCCAAGTTTATGGGTATTTTGAGTGTATTCTCATTTGAGCCGATTTGCGTTAAAAATATAACAAAAGTGAAAGTAAACAAAAAGTGTATTCATAAAATAAAGGTTTTTTATATAGAAGATTACACCGTCATAAATAAATAGAAATAGTACAAATAATAATCTCTTGGTTATGAGTCATCCACAATCTGGGTCATAACACTCTTCCTTGGATACCATAATCATTTAGAGCTTTTAATGTGCTTTAATGTTGTCTCATTAAAACCTTACCAGGAAAACCAAATTGGGACAAAACCATGGTGAAGGAAAAAGAGTACAACACACATTACTCCCCCTGATTTGGACATTACTGAAGGTCCCTTGGAACTCTCCAATTTTCTGCAATCCGTGGGTGATGAAGATCTTGGGCATAATATGCTTCGTCCTCGAACATGATAGTTGATTCTTCTTTATCATCGGCCATGCCACAATCTGATCGAACATATTGAGTCATCGACCTCAAATACACACACGAAATCTTGGATGATGTTGCTGTGATATGTGTGTACAACCATGTGTAAAACATAACCTGTCTGAAAACAAATCAACAAAACCAAATAACCCCTCTTTGGGCTGGTTAGTATAAAATAAACCAAAATCAAAGGCTTCTTCATCGGCCTTCTTATGGACCAATCAGATCAGTGTCTAAAACAAGACTTCTGCCTCGTCCATCTCAGGACTAAATGGACTTCTTTATCGTCCACCTTTGGACTGAATGTATCAGTGTCCAAAACAAGTGATCTCACGCCCATGTACTAGATAATGGGTGAGACTGGTCCATATTAAATCTCTTGAGTACCATTTTCTGTATATACTATTTGATGCACAAGGATTTCATTATTAATGTACTCAAGCTGTAATCCCAAACAAAACTTTTTTTTCCAAGATCTTTCATCTCAAACTCTTTCTTGAGATATTCAACTGTTTG
>NW_013617435.1:32892-35606 GCF_000695525.1 Brassica oleracea var. oleracea | reverse complement strand
AATGTAATAGAAATAAATTCAAGGAGATAAAAATCAGAGAAAGCATACAAGCAAAGCAATCACACAAGTTTGATGTCGAAATCAGATTATCAACTTGATTCTTTTAGGCAATCATAAGTCTCATATTCCATAAGATCATCTTGATCATGTTCGAAATTATTTTCACCATCTTTATAGACCAAGTGGGGTTTTAGGATTCTTCCCTTTCATACTCTCTTTGATACAGGTCACAAAAATGTTTGGGAGTCCTTCATATCTTAGCCCAATGGTTCCCCATTCCACATTTATGGCACACTGATTTGGTCGAGCTTTGTGGTTTAAAGGATATAACACGACCACTACCTTGACCATGTCTCAAATTGGGTTGATACCCACGGCCTCTGCCATAGTGATTCCCACGGCCAAATGTGTTATAGTGTCCATGGCCACGTCCTTTCCACCCTCCACGGTTATGGCCGTGTGGTCTATCATTCTGGACGTGGTTACCTTTTTTTTTCTTCTGCGGCCTTATTGGTATCAGGTAATGGGGTTAATCCAGGAGGTCTCAATTCACTGTTTCTCATCAGTGATCCATTATTTTGCCCAACTAGCAATAGACGCATCCACAGACTTATAGTCCTGGATTCTGGGATTCATCCAATCAAATAGGGCCTTTGGTAATAACACTGTTCTTTGGTGATCATATCTAGATTTTTTTTTAACTCTGCCCAAAGGTCTAGAGGATTCTCTATAGTCAGATACTGATCCTTGAGACTCTTAATAAGATGATGGCTAATAATTAATATTGCCATGTATCAATCTTTCTCATTTGGCATTATCGCCTTTTGTGATTCATTCACAAAGTCCTTTGACTTTAGGATAAACTCAGTATCAAGTGCCCATTTCAAATAATTATCTCCTGAGAGATTTAGGACAGCAAAATCCAAGTTGATTTTCGGCATCTCAAATCATATATCACTCAATATTTAGGTATAATTTTCATGCGGCCTTACTCTTAAAAACAAATCAATTTGGATTTCAATCTTGTAAGGACAATGAAACTATCAATCTTAAAGGCATTTAATCAATCAGTCAATTTCTAGCAATTCTCAGCAATACTATTTCTATGTGCTCATAATATTATGGTTTATCAAGACTAGCAAAAACGGATTCAATTAATCATGCAATTAGGGTTTAACAATCAATGGATTTTAGCAAGACTAGTAAAAAGATTCATTAATCACATAATCGGTTTCAAAACTGATTTTAGCAATACTAGAATATAGATTTCAAGCATGAATTTCAATGAATCAGTTTCAAGGATGATTTTAGCAATACTAGAATATAGATTTCAAGCATGAATTTCAATGAATCAGTTTCAAGGATGATTTTAGCAATACTAGAATATAGATTTCAAGCATGAATTTCAATGAATCAGTTTCAAGGATGATTTTAGCAATACTAGAATATAGATTTCAAGCATGAATTTCAATGAATCAGTTTCAAGGATGATTTTAGCAATACTAGAATATAGATTTCAAGCATGAATTTCAATGAATCAGTTTCAAGGATGATTTTAGCAATACTAGAATATAGATTTCAAGCATGAATTTCAATGAATCAGTTTCAAGGCTGATTGGTATTTAACATAAACTATGTGTAAATAATTTATCTAGTATCCGAATTTATCAAACTTCAAAAACATATAATCAGATCAATCAATTTAATCGAACTTAGCATATAATCTTAAACCTCAAGACATTAGATTTTATCATGAATCTATCAACCTAGCATACAGGTTCTCAATTCTCAAAGACATCTAAATCAGATCAATATAACCTATCATACGGATTATTTAGGGGTTCTATTTAAAACAGATCAGATTACAAAACTATCAATCCTGGCAGATGATATTAAACCTCAAGAATCATGCAATCAGATCATTTGGATTTTAAACAAGTAAACCTCAATCAGTCTATCAACCTACCGGATTATATAGGCAAAGCAAGCTAGCAACCTATCAGATTCAATCAATGTTTTAACAGGCTGGTCGGTTTAAACAATTTTAAATCAGATGAACAATTAACCAAGCAGGATGAGAAAATAAATCTATCAATCCTAACTGTGATTGAAGCATTAATAAAAACAAGCAGGTCAGATTTAATCAAGACATAAACAGATCATAATTATTAAACTAGAAGGAGTGAGAATAATAAATCTAGCAACTTAACGGTCAAACAATTCTAGCAACATAGCATCAGATTCAATCAGATTTAAAACCTCAATGATCAAAACCGAAAACAATTTTGATTTCAAAATATTCGATTAGGGTTTTAATATGTGATTTGATAATTATAGTATAATTAATTCTGATACTTATATTATTTAGGGTTTATAGATATAGGGTTAGAGTTTATCGGATTTTAACTTGTAAAAACCGATTTGGGGTTTTAATCATGTAGGAACATGATTTAGGGTTTAGGGTATCGAACTTTTAGAGCTTCGATTTACTCAATTAGGATTTTTTTATCTATTACCCTATGGTTTTTATTCATAAAGATTAAGGTTTTAGGGTTTCATTCTTTATCAATCAATCCATGTTCGATTATTGGTTCTTAGGTTTTGAATTACCTTTTAACCTTAAATGATTGTTGAATCGGACCACCAAAGGAGTTGAGCCGCGAACTGGACACGAACGGGACACGAGCTGGAATGGATCGAGTCGCTTATATCGG
>NW_013617435.1:5827-32839 GCF_000695525.1 Brassica oleracea var. oleracea | reverse complement strand
CTTCTATCGGGTCGCGGACGTCCTTTGTTGCTTGATCGGGAACGCCTTGATCGTCGGACGCGAGCTGGCTGATGCTGTCGCGAACGAGGAAGAGTTCGCGTGCTGGAGCTGCTCTCGGGTCGCGAACGTCTGAGCTAGGATCAGGAACGCCTTGGGCTGAAGTCTGAGCTAGGATCAAGAACACCTTGGGCTGAAGCTGATCGGGGACGCGAGCTGGAACAGATGCGGGAACAAGAGACGCGATCGGGGTTTAGGGTTCGTCGGATCGCTGGCTAGGGTTAGGGTTTTAGGGTTTTTCGATTTGGGTATTAGCTTAGGGATTTAGAGTTTCGTGCTGATAACGTGTTGTGAAAGTAAAGGAAAAGTCTATCTTTATTCATAACATAGAGGTTCCTTTTATAGGAGATTACACCGTCATAGATAAATGGAAAGAGTACAAATCATAATCTATTGGTTATGAGCCATCCACAATCTGGTTCATAACAACTTCCATATATTTTATGAACTTAAATGTTATTAAACTTGTAATTGTAAAAATTTATTGTTATTAGAAAATATATATATGAAACAAGTATTAAAAGTTGAAAATGAGCTTCGTATAGGCTGTTCAGGATTGGAAAATCAACCAATCATAATACAATGTTTTGCCACGTAAGCAGTGGTTGCCTATGTTGGGCTTTCCGATTTTTTTACGCTGTATAGTTTCGGGTCTTTCATGTGGGGCTTTAATTAAGAGGATAAACCCAGCAAACTCTTTATGTGAGGCCCACAAACAAACAAAAAAATAATGATACGAGTTCTTGGTTTCTCTGAGATGAGAAACGTAACCCATCATTGGGTCTGACTAATGACTATTCGGGAAATAAGAGAGACGAATAAAAATAGAATGTACGGGAATATAATAGCAGGAATGAAAATGAATGATTGTTACTTATCAAATTTAACAAGAAATAATTTTGTTCTTTAATTCTCTACAAAAAAAATGAAAGAAAATGAGAGAGAATTATTATTCCTTGTGAATAGTGTTTTTTTTTAGAAACTTTAGGGAATGCATTATTCCTCGCGTTCCTGGTCACTATTCATATCCGTCTCCTCTCAACTCATACGATGGAGGCAATCAATATTTTCCACTATCTCCTCTACAATTAAGATTTCTCACCTCCCCTCTAAACTGAAGCGACTATATATATGTCGAGAAGGTAGTCCATACGATTCGAAAGGCTTCGCGAAATCATTATCATAAACCCTAGAAACAGAGCTACCACCGATGGCGATTAACCAGCTCCACTTTTCCGATTTGAAGGACGAATGTTGTAAGAAAACAGTTGTTGCACAGCTTCAGCGATTTTGATATGCGAGGAATTTGAAGAAAGTCGGTGAGCATCTCGGGCTGGACCTGGTTTTTCTTGACAAGAAGGTATCAACTGTATAGCTTCCTTCTTTATTTAGTTTTAGATAGTTTTGGTTGTGGAGATGATGGAGCCGACTGTTATTATTCTAAGAAAAAATTTTAGGTTTCAGAAAATGAATAGCTTATGGCTTTGGCTAATACAAACGTGGATTTTCCGGGTATGTTTGGCAACTCATGCTTTTCCCGTTCTCTAACAATGATTGGCTGCAACTACTTCCTTCCTTATTAACAGTTTGTTACAAATATTCTCTTGCAGACGGTTTTGGTGATGTTTGTGGCATCAAGACCACCTTGACAATGAGAATAAGACCATTCAATGTGTTATTATGGTACGTAAGCCAAATAGCCGATGTGTATTGTTTCAAAGTTAATCGTTGATGTTCCATTTGGGTTGGTTAAAGTCGTTGCTGTCATGATAAACCTAAACGCCCTTCCGTATGTGTTTGTGTGTTTGGCATGATTGTATATCAGCTTCATTAGAAATTAGAGGTATTGGGTTTGGAGCCTAAAGTCATTGTTGCCATGAACATAAACCCAAAAATAAAAATTAGTTGAAGGAAAGCGTACTAAATTTTCTCATGTGTCATTGCATTTGCAGGCTGGCTTCTCCTAAATGCTACCCCGGGAACAATTTCATTTGACAATGAATGCCTTGCCGGCCAGAGTGTTCCTCCAGCGTAAGACTTACCAAACTGTAACTGTTGTCTAAGAAATAATGGGGACGTTGTTCTCAAACATGAGGGGAGTTTTTATTTAGTAGGTTATATGGATCTGATGATGGTAGCAGCTCCACAGCTTCCAAGTATGGAAGTGTGAAGAAAATTGAACGAGTAACACTTGCTGAGCTGAACAACTACGTTCTTAACTCTCCACCGCAGGTTGGTGAACTCCATTCGTTTTTAGCTATATGTTAGCTCATAAACATGATCCCCACATGCTTATAACTTTCCTCCTCCTGTGGTTCATGTAGACTGCAAAGTTTCTTTGCACTGTCGAGGTCGGTGACATTGACACCACCAATGGATGGTGCTACTTCTCCTACACTAAATGATACCAAAAACTACAGCGTGAATTCACGTCTTTCACATGCGCATGGTGCATGACGACACTGCAGTTTGTTCTTTGAGATATTTCAGTCAAAATTATATTTAAGATTTTCTTGCCAGACTATATACGCATGTTCAGCCAATAAATCACTTCCACAATCCACTATTTAGCCACCGTGTTGAGATGGTGTTCACAGATCGCAACAGATTCAGCCGTCTTCGTTTTTCTTAACGGTGAAATAAGAAGATGACCAATGTTCTCATCGCAGAGGTTGCTCAACTCATGGTATTGTCTGGACGCCCCTAATATCCTTCTCAGTTTAAGCACTCTACATGTTCTTATGTTAGCTTTTGTCATTTTCAAAAATTCCACAGAGCGCAAGTGAATCTCTCCAACAGGCATCACTCCCACGATGTATCCAAGATATTATCGTGCAGAATTTGACCTTCCAGCTTAGGCTCTCTGAAATTCATTTCTCCTCTACAGTGGTACGTATTTTTTACACCAACCATTGTCCACATATGTCTAATTTTTTGGAGTATGTTTGTATTAATCTATGTGGATTAAATATTTCTATGTCCAAAATATGCCTAACATTAATCCATGTGAATTAGAACTGACTGAGAAGTGATGACTACCCAGATGACGACATGCCTGGTGCTGTCAGCCAAACTCTGAAGCCAACTCTTGTGCGGACCAAGAGTATCTCAGAAAACAACACATGAGTTAATGATAAGTCTGGTTGACCATCACCACAACCTTCTCAGACTGATGCGGTCGTAAGCTCTGCTAATGAAGCTTCTGCTTCCAAGAAAGCTCCAACATTTAAGACGCGTCGCACTTCAGTATTCCAATCAAAGAGGTTAAGCACTACATAGAAAGTTTGCAGGCACATTATCTATCTAAATTTTAAAGTTTGAGTTCAATAGTAAAGTAATACTTTTCTTTTTAACGAACCCGGCATGATCTGATTAATGTTCTTTAACGGTTGAGTTTTAATTTCAAAACTTTAGTTTCAATGGTATCAGTTTAAGATATATAATTGGGAAAACTGTATCTTATGTTGTCTCGATTCGGGAACACCAGAAATCTGAAACTAAGATAAGAACCGTCCTATTTAGTTCAACCTGATGATGTTTGGATTCGTGAAATTTAATTCCACATCTTTCCTGTGGAGCTGTAGACAAGAGACATTAATCCACACATCAGCCATCTTTGAACAACTAAGAACTTTGTAACTAAACTATGCCAATAATAAAAATTGAATCCATGTCTGAACTTAATTTCAAAGTCCTCGTTATACACTTGGGAGAGAAGAAGTGAACTAACATTGAAGGTTCACGTAATTTTTTTTCAAGAAAACAAATGTACGCGGTTTGGTTCATCTTAATTTTTATATTATTAATGGTTACACTACATTTAAGTTATTTGGATAAATTACTTGAACCAATGTAATACTTTATTAATTTATTACATTATTTTCTACAAAAGAACTTTCGATTGACATGAGGAAAGTTTCCTACAAACAATTTTGTTATAAAACAAAGTTTTACAAATGTTAAAATATTTTACAAATATAATTAGTAAAACACTTAAAATTAAAGAAAAAATCATTATAAATTGAAAATCTAATATAAAATATATTATAAAAATTATTTATTGTTAAATACTGTATATATATCAACTATTATTTGTGACATTATTGAACTATTTATATATGACTTTAAAATATAACTTCTTATGATTTTATTACATTATATTATATTTTCAATTGATTTAGCTTGGAGATGGATTAATTTATTATCATGATAAAATTAATTATTGTAATAGTATTTAAATTATAACCTTAAAAATAAAATAAAAATATTTGTTATTCTTACTTTAAATTTTTCTTGACTATATCAAAGTGAAAAAGAAATAAAAAGAAAAATATAAATCATTACATTTTCTCTAGCTTTTAATAATTTCATAATTTTGTGTTCTTTAACAAAAGAATGTTAGTGGTCCTTTAAACTCAAACTAAAAAAATTAATAAAATTTACAATTTTATTTTAGAATAAAAGCATATTGTATTTATTATTATTGCGATTTAAAATAAATTTCCAATAAAAATATAAAATTAAAATATGTTTAATAAATAAAATGGACATATTTTTCCAATAAAATTAAAATATATATTAATATAAAATATTTTTAATGTAAACACACCGGCCCGTAGTGTGGACCAGCCACTAGTACTAATAAAAGGGACCTTTTGAGGCTCCATAGAGCGTCCACATCAGCGGAAAAAAATTTATTTCTAAAGATGGCATGTGGCATTATTACTAAAAAAATAATAAAAATAAATCTACATATAAAAATAAAATAATAGGTAAATATACAGAAATATAAATATTACATTAAACAATAATAAGTAAATATACAATATAAAGAAATCTATACAAATAAAATGGACCTTTTGAGGCTCCATAGAGCGTTCACATCAGCGGAAAAAACTTCTCTTTAAAGATTGACATGTAGCATTATTACCAAAAAATAAATAATAACTAATAAGTAAATGTACATATAAAGAAAAATAAATAATAATAAAATACACATTATAAGAAATAGAAAATTTACATTAAACATTTATGTGAAAAAGTACAATAAAATAAATAAATAAGTAAAACATAAAATATTTCGGTTATTAAAAAATGAAAAATAAAGAAATAAGTAAATATACAATATATAAAAAAAATAAGTAAATATACAATATAAGAAATAGAAATATTACACTAAACAATAATATGTAAATATACAATATAAGAAAAAATAAATAATAAGTAAATATACAATATAAAAAATATAAATATTACATTAAACATCTATCATGATATTGTTACTTGATATAAAATCCATACTAATAAAAGAGACCTTTTGAGACTCCATATAGCGTCCACATCAGCGAAAAACATTTCTCTTCAAAGATGACACATAGCATTATTACCAAAAAATAAATAATAACTAATAACTAAATATACATATAAAGAAAAATAAATAATAAGTAAATACACTTTATAAGAAATAAAAAATTTACATTAAACATTTATGTGAAAAAGTATAATAAAATAAATAAATAAGTAAAACAGAAAATATTTCGGTTATTAAAAAATAAAAAATAAATAAATAAGTAAATATACAATATATAAAAATAATAATAAGTAAATATACAATACAAGAAATAGAAACATTACATTAAATAATAATATGTAAATATACAATATAAGAAAAAATAAATAATAAATAAATATATAATATAAGAAATATAAATATTACATTAAACATCTATCATAATATTTTTATTTGATATAAAAAGAAGAAAATTAGAATAAGTAAGTATACAATTAAGAATTGAAAAAACTAAATCAAACATCTATAAAATAATAACTAAATACAAAATATAAGAAATAGAAATATTATACTTAACATTATCTTATTATAAGAATAAGTAACTATAAAATATAAGAAAAATAAATAATAAGTAAATATAGTATATAAGAAATAAAAATATTACATTAAATATATATCATAATATTATCATTGATATAAAAACAAACAAAAATTAGAATAAATAAATATAAAAATAAGAAAAGATAAATAGTAAGTAAATACACAATACAAAAAATGAAAAAACTAAATTAAACATATATCTGAAAAATGTATAGTTAAATAAATAAAACTAACAGCTTCGAGACGAATTCCGGCATGGGGTTTTTGGCCGGATCTATGAACCATGGGCAAATGGCCATCTTTATCCCTCGTTTATAAAATATAAAAAATACAAAAAATACATTAAACCACTATCTGAAAATATATAATAATGTAAATAATAAGTAAATATATAATATAACAAATATAAATATTACATTAAACATCTATCATAATATTTTTATTTGATATAAAAAGAAGAAAATTAGAATAAGTAAGTATACAATTAAGAATTGAAAAAACTAAATCAAACATCTATAAAATAATATTAAAATTTTATTATTTTCAAATATTTTTGTAAGAAAATATACAATATAAGAAAAATAAGCATACAATATATTCATAATATTTTTTATCACATTAAACATCTATCGTAATATTATCATTTGATATAAAAACAAGAAAATTAGAATAAGAAAATCTATAGTATAAGAAAAAAAAGGTAAAATACAATTAAGAAATGAAAAGACTAAATTAAACATATCTTTGAAAAAATGTATAGTAAAATAAATAGTAAGTAAATATACAATATAAGAAATACAAGTATTATATTAAATATCTACCGTAATATTAGAATAAGTAAATATACAGTATAAGAAAAAATACACAATAAGTAAATATACAATATCAGAACTGGAAAAACTAAATTAAACACCTATCTGAAAAATGTATAGTAAAATAAATAATTAGTAAATACAGACTATAAGACATAAAATATGGATAATCTTTTTTGGAAAGTTAATCCAAAAATGGAGGATCACCAATTTGCGTGAATATTATGGTATATTTGGAAAGGTCGAAACAACCAAGTTTTTAGCAATTTGGATGATGATCCAAGAGATACGTTTAAACTAGCGGAATAAGAATCAACACTTTGGGCGGAGGCACATGTAACAAATAATCAGAGGGTTGCAAATCAATTACATGAAATAATTGTACCACCAATACCAGGAAGATGGTGTTTCATGGATTGCTCATGGAAAGATAAGGAACAATTCTCAGGACAAGGCTGGTACATCACTTTAGCGGGTTTTGATGGATTGCTAGGGGCACGGAATGTCCGGACAAGTCTTTCACCTCTTCATTCGGAGGTAGAAGCGCTAATATGGGCAATGGAATGCATGAGGAATTTACGGTAATTTCAGATCACATTTGCGACAGATTATTCTCAATTGGTAAAGTTGGTTTCGGAACCAGAAGAATGGCCAGCATTTGACAATTATCAGGAAGACATTAAGCTGCTGAAAAGAAACTTTCTAAACTCAGAGATCGTTCATGTACCTCAGACGGAAAATCAAAAGGCGGATAGCTTAGCACGCTGTGCTAGGAAACAACCGTCTTTAATCGTTCACATGGACAGAGTTACCAGTTTGGTTTACAGAGTCAGCAAGAGTCTATAGATGATTGATGTAAAAATCAAAGACATAAAAAATATTAGTATAAAAATAAATAATAAGTAATATTATTATGATACTTTATTTTTATTCTAATACTATAATAGATTTATAATTTAATATTATGTAATATTTTAATATTATTGTCAGTAATATTAATCATATAGAAATGTTATATATTATAATAAGTAAATATAACATATAAGAAAAAATAAATAATAAGTAAATATAAAATATAAGGAAAAATAAATAATAAGTAAATAATAAATAAATAATATTTTACATTAAACATCTAAAAACGTACAGTAAAATGAATAATAACTAAATATACAATATAAAAAATATAAGTATGGGGAAATTTTATGTTAGCTGTTGTGAATCAAGAGAAAAAGAAAATTCGGTTTGTCTTATTATTAGTCCGTAGACAACGATACCTTATATAGGAATACAACGTTAGGGTTTAGAACCTTCTAGAACATAGGCTTAGGGCTTATGATGGACATCCACATTAATATTCATCCCCCTTGGATGTCCATTATACAAAATAAGTCCTAAAGCGCGTATGATGCTGCCTCGTTAAAAACCATACCAGGAAAACCCAATGGAAAAAACTATGGTTAAGGGAAAAAGAGTGCAGCGCGCATCTACTCCCCCTGATGAGAACATAACTTGAGATATCTGATAGGAGACAATCCAGTGTGATGAATTATCTCTTTTGTCTTGGGGAAAACGACCTATTTCTACACCAGAAGTATCATATAGTAGCAGATCCACACGATCTTTCAACCTCGTTTTAATTGCCCATATGATAAGTTTGACAACCTATTTCCCCTCCAATTTAAAAGTTCAAAACCTGAACCCACATGGCTTCGGTTATTCATTAATTTAGTGGTTCAGAAGAGGTAACCATACCAAAAGACAGAAAGTAACCCGACCAGAGATCCGATAAGTTAACCCGGTTCAAATCCAGTTTTTAAAAACTCCCAATTATATGAACCCTAAAAACAACGAACCCAGAAGCTCTCTCATTCATCCGGCGAAAATCAAAGATGAGCAATGACAGTGGAGCTTTGACAGAGAGATCAGATGTTTGTCAAAGAGGACGAGTAGTTGGTGTGCGAAAGAGATGCTGGTGTGGCGAAATCGTGGTAGCAAGAATGTCAAATTGTGAAGCTAATCCTTTCTTAATGTTGAAGTAGTTACGCTCACGTCGATTTTCACCATCAGAATCGTAACCCTGGTCAAATTCAGGGACATCATTCCACTCAACATTTACATCAGTTCCTCTTTCCTGAGACATTTTACTCAACATTTACATCGGAAATGACTTGATTCAAATTGGAGATTAAAGTAGACTCAAAGATATTTCTCCGGACACCAATTTTATATTTTAATTCTATAAAGAAGGTCTCCTTTTATTGGTAAACTTCCGACATTCGATTCTTTCTCGCACATGGAATGTGTTCATGTCTTGATTCTTTTTAAAGCATGATTGATCTTGATCATTCAGTTCTACTTCGATAAATCTCGAAAATTAATTCGGAAGATTGATAACATTCCTCTTTAGGTGTCTATCATTTGTGTGTTCTTTGTTGCCTCGTTAAAACCTTAACATAGAAAACCCAATGGGTCAAAACCAATGATAAAAAAAGAAGAGTACAACCACGCACATCATCATATTCTCCTCCTGGAAGCATCATCTTCGGGAGATGTATTCTCATCATATATATCATTCTTTTGGAATTGCTATAAGCATATCATTGGTGAATAAACTCGTTATCTTGTTAGATAATCTCTTAGACCATAAGACTTTTTGTCCATAACATATTTTCACACAAAAGGTCATATTTTGGTCTATTTGGATTCCATGTCCAAATTTCCTTTTTATAGACAATCTTTTAAACTTTGATATTGTAAATACTTGTACATACGAGTTATTCTCTTTCTTCTTATAAAATTTACTAGTATGACCACTCTTCTTGTCATTTGAAATCACATCTTTCAATCATGTTAGAAATCATTAAATTTCGAACCATGGTACTTCATGACCAAGAAGTATTTTCTTTATATGTTTAATACACTCGCGCGGTAATGTTCTCGAGAACTAGCACTTACTGCTTCTAGCAATCCAAATCCTTATGGGATCTACTACTTCTTTCAGTTTATGTACTTTTGAATCATTGACATAATTGTCATTTTCCAGTGGCTTTTAATTCTTGCCAGACTAAAGAAACTTGAAAATTGATGCTTCCACCACATGATGATGTGTTTCTTTATAATCAATTATAAGTCTTTGTCACAATCCTTGTTACAACATCACATTTTATGATTTCATCATCGCATCTATTTCACATAAAGACCTATTTATGTGCCACTGGTTTTACACTTCAAGTGTATGGACTACTTGTCCAATTACTCTTCTCTTTCGAAGATATTTAATCTCGCATCTATTGTTTGGCCAATCATTTCTTTGTGTGTGTACACTTATAAGAGATGGTTCATGATCCTCATTTTCATCAACTGCTATACTGCATGCATATGTATTCACGATGT
The DNA here is from genome assembly GCF_000695525.1 of Brassica oleracea var. oleracea. Taxonomy (NCBI): domain Eukaryota; kingdom Viridiplantae; phylum Streptophyta; class Magnoliopsida; order Brassicales; family Brassicaceae; genus Brassica; species Brassica oleracea. The sequence continues at coordinate 22,687 of NW_013617435.1, read as the reverse complement.
CGATTTGATATCGGTTCATATTGTTCCAGACATGACATATCTATTTGAGATTTCTTTATTCTCAGGTACCTGAATTTCCTTCTTATCATGTTTCTATCTCTTCTCGAGATCCTTAATATTTCATTCCTCGATTCCGCCATTCTCATTCATGCTCCTTTTCTTTTTCGAGGATTATTGTATTTGGAACCGATAGGTCTATCACGCTTCAGGCGCTCTTTAGACTCATTAGTAGTTTGATATTGTCTTTTTTAGGACATCCATTTTAACTGGAGCATTTACAGCTGGTACTTGTGACTTAATGACTTTCTTATGGTCAGTAAATGAGTCTGGCAACTCATATGCTTATCTTTGTAATAGAATTATCTCCATACATTCATATTGGACTTCTCTTTACGCTCTTTAGTCTGGGGATCACTGATAATTCATTCAACTCATTCATTCTTCAGCTGTTTATTTTCTCCCCCTAATGTTGGATAGACTAACTTTGAGTCTTTCAATAAATCTTATAAAATCGTCAAGATTTTATCATCTATGGAGATCATATCCAACATATTCATAACCTCATTTGAGGTCCCATCTTTTAGCGTTGTGGTGAAACAACTATAACTTTTTCAAATTTTCTAGATGGGGATCTTTGGTTCCTGACCCAAAACCAATTTGATGGGGAGAGTACTTAATTACTCTTTGGCATTATGCGAATCAATGTTGCTGCATCTTACTTATGAACATTAACTACAAGATGTTCATCATGTATCCTCACATGCATAAAATAATCATCAAAGGCTTGTGCTTTCACCAATATTACCAATTAGTCTCGTAAACATCAGGTTGCAGATCTATGACAAGGATACATACGACCTTCTTGTCGATGCATATAGTGGATTATCAGTCCACCAGTGGGTGATCAAGCCTACAAACAGCTCCTTGTGTAAATAGAATCCAAATCTATTTGACTGGTGAAAACTGTATTCTTACATTGTCTTGTAAGTAAACAGCATATAGGAGATCATTCGTAAAAATCTTATAGTTCTTCAACGAATGTCCATATGATTATCTATCGCATCATTAATAAACCGGGATGGCATAGCCGGTTTGCCAAACATTACACTTTCGGTAAACTTCTGGTTTACTTCTAAATTTATCTCCATTTTCTAATCATTGTGTAGTACAATACAATAGTGTCTTGCGTAATACTTCTGATTGAAGGTATTCAACATTTTCCTTTACTTATTGTCTCAACATTATTAGATTCTAAATCTCATGGTTTATTTTATAAATGACTTCTCAAGTCTATTTCCAATGTGACCTGGCCATACTTTTGGATGTTCCTTTTACTAGGGATGTGGGATTCTCGAATTCTACCCCTCGAGATAATGACCTCTAGATTCATCTATCTCGATTTGAATCCCACTTCAGAATCAACAACATACCCGACTTAAGGTCATGTGTTATATTTTAGATCCTTTTGACCTTTAAGACTTGGAAAAGTATAACACATTAATGATTTCAAGCTGTGTTCCCATAGGCAAACATGTAAACGCTCCTTTAGAGCTTCCAGTAATCTTGATACCACAAGATATTGTATTCACACTAGTTTCTTTGATATGAGAAATATTTTTTTTTTATTTACTACCATTCTTATTTTCTCACTTTGTGAAAATATTTATCATGAAAGAAACTCAACATGCTAGACTTTAATAATATTCATATTCGGACCACTTTTGTAGCCACTTCAATAACGAAGTCTTTTCTTTTCAATATATAATGTCACATTCATTTCAGAGAATGGATCATAAATGTGTAGACGTGATTCATTTTCTTTTCTCAATAACTCTTTTTATTTCTCAACCACGGTGAGGTAAAATATAAACTCACGGTACTTTTCATCATATTGTGTCTTCAAGACGACAATATTTGCATCAAAGATAGAATAAAGTCTTATAATCTTTCTTTAAGATTGCTTCAAAGAGCTCGAGGATCTGTCAAATTTTTTATTTCAAGAATTAACAAAAAGTTACATCCAAAATTTAAAAACAATAACCAAATTAATGTCTTTTTAGTTTCAAAATGTTATGTCCAAATCTATTAACCATTCAATATATTAAAAATAAAAAATTAGTTAAGTAAAAATTATATTTTTAAATACAAGAAATTTGAGAAATGAAAATTTAATTTTGTTTTTTCAAAATCAAAATATCCGAACCCGATCTGAAATAACCGAACTGGAACTAAAAATATCCGAACCCGATCCGAAGTACAGAAATACTAGAATGGGTTCTACACCTCTATACCGAAATACCCGAAAATCCGAAATACCCGAAAATCCGAAATACCCGACCCGAATCCGAACGGATACCCGAATGCCCTACCCCTACCTCTCTTTACCTAAACTCGTATATAAAGACTTCAAAATGTCCTTTTAGATAGACTAGAATCTTTGTCCGCGCGTGTTGATAGTTAATTTTCCAATTATAAGTTTCGATGTTTTTGTTTGGAATGGGAGCATTGTATTTTCCAAAATGATGGAAAAATTGGTGAATATCAAGTTTATGCAATTGTTTAAAAACAAAAAGAGTAGCTTAACTAATCATAAGTAATGTAAAAAGGAGATCAAGTCATTTGAAGAACATAAGCTGCGATGTGAACCATAGGAAAGAAATAGTCTGAAATTGGTAAAAATTAAATTAGTTAACTTAAATTATAGTATATACCAAACCATGGTTATTTATATAAAAAAGATACATACTGGCATAGCTGGGTAGAGACTCCGTGTGAGTCCTTATTTGATTGTACCAAGTTTGGTTGATATGTTGGGCATTGTAAATCTGTTAATAGAATAATTTATCAGAAGACCTTTGAAAAATTGTGGAAGTGAAAAGTTCTAATTTTAATTAAAAATACCTTTATTATGTTTAGGTCTGCTGCAAGCCGGTCATGGGCACAAGCAGTAGAAGCAGTGGCTTCTGGCTGTCGATTAATATGTAATATGTTGACCATAAATTTTTAAAAAGGTGTTTTTACTCTAGTGGTAGAATAGCCCTCGTATATGTTCTTGAGCCAGGGTTCGAAAACCTGACACGATGCGATTTATATATTTTAAATTTATTATTTATTATTTTTGTTTGAGATTATTTTTATATTTTTTTATTAAATAACTTTCATCATTTTTGTTTTATTTCAAGGTTTAAAGTTATACAATATATTTATATTTTTAAATTTGTTACTTTTTATTTTTATTATTATGTGTATTCTTTTGTTTGAGATTATTTTTATAAATTTTTATTAAATGATTTTCATCTTTTTCTAGGTTTAGAGAGTTATACAATAGCTATACAATTCTCAAAACAGAAAATGAGTAGCATTACTAACATTCCAAATGCGAAAATAACTTTGACGTGATTTTTTCATCCAAGTCGTTAATTTTAATTGACTGCATTTTATATTATTTTCTATTTTTTGGTAATTCTTATTTAAAATTTTGAGTAATATTGATGGATTTATTAAAGTAAAATCTTATTATTGGTGTTTAGACTATAACTAATTTTCTACACTGTTTTTAATTAGTTATTGAACTATATTAGATATGGTTAAGTAATGTTTTTTCCTAATCATTATATATTTTAGGACTAATATTTGTTACCAACATAATTTTCTTTCCACTTTTTAATGGCAAATAATTTTATGAAAGTATTTGTTTCTCATCCTATATAGTCTGCCGCACAAATATGGACCTACAATAAAATATATTTATTAAATTTCATTTTCGGTTGCATATTTTTCTATTGTATATTTAAATACAGTAGAAAATCTATAAATTAATAATCGATAAATTAATAAACACTATAATTTTTTTGTTCTCAAATTGAATCGATTTAAAATACGACATAAACTGATAAAATAATTAATAATAAAAGTTTTGAATTTTTTTTTGTAAATATATAGTTCATTAGAATCATAAATTAATTATTTATATACATAATATTTATATAAGTATAATAAAACATTGTATTATTTGTTTATATTCACAATGTAATTCATCTTTACTTTTCTTAACACTTCAATATATTTTGATAATATTTAATAAAATTTAATCTAAACTACATTTAAATTCTATAAAGGAGAAATTTTACTTATACCACTTTTAAAACATATTTTATATACATCAAAGAAATTTAATTAATGCATATATGGTAAAATCAATATTTTTTAATTTATAAAAACACATCTTGTAAAACAGAAAATCTAAAATGAAATTTATACAAATTTAGTAACTCTATAAATTAATAAAATACCATAATCTCAACATCATTAATTTGTAGAATTTTTACTGTATAAGCCTATATCTATCTTCATTTATACCTTTCTGTTTTTGAGGTTTATTCCTTACATGATGTGTGTTTTACCTTTTATATGGTTTCAATCGTTTTTATATGGTTAATAATACTCAACATTTTGTTATTGTTGTATTTTTTTCTATTTATGTGTTTTCTTTTCTCTGGTATTTACTTATGTTTTGTTAGATACATTTTTAGCTTATGTTGTGTCAGTTTATCCCTTTAGTTTTGTAACTTCGTAGTTTCTTGTTGTGATATAATTTTGATATATTTTTTTTTTTAAAAAAGTTTATCTCTTCCTAATGCAGTACGTTGCACATCTATACTATTAAAGCAGAATTCTATTTAAAAAATTTAGGATTCTACCCTTAGATTTTCATCATATTTACAAAATAATAGAAATATCCTATATTTATGGTAACAAATAAATTCTCTTTACAAACCAAAACAAAACCATAAATGCTAATTAACTATTAGCATTTACTATAGGTAAAGTTTTATCATATCCATAGAAATTTTTTTTCGACCAGATTTTTTTTTGTTTTGAATAATTAGATATTTTTAATCATATGAAATATACTTAATTTTTCGGATAATAAATAAATTAAACTAATATAATTTATTTATGAGATACAATCATACAAATTAATTGATGTGTTTTTTTTGTAGTGTGTTTTCCTAATATGAGAAATAACAAGATCATAAACTTTCCATTTTACAATTTTTATAGTTGATTTTTATATGGTTGGAACAAATATATGCATCAAAGTAAATAAATAAATAAATAATCATTAAAAGTCAAAATCTGCAAAGAATAATATTAAAATATGCAATGTGAAATATCTTTCATTTTTTCAACTTATATAGTAGTGTTTTTATATAATTGGAAAAAATATGTGCATCTAAATGATTAAATAAAATATTATCATTAAAAAATAAAATGTGCAAAAAATAATATTAAAATTGTAATGAGAAAATATCTTTAGTATATAAATATAATACTTTAGAATAAATTAAAATTAATACAATATTTTTCTAAAAAATAACTTCTTTAAAAATAATTTCATAAATATAAATATAATTTATTTTATATCATATCTAATAGAGAAAATGACTAGGATAGCACTAAAAAAGTTTTTGTCACAAATATAGCCTCTAAGAATAAAAATGACCAAAATAGCACTTAATGTTTTATCAAAAGAGATAAATATACACTTATACCCCAATGGTAAATTAATTTAGACATTAGGGTTTAGAGTTAAGGAGTGGGGTTTAGGATTTAGTATTTAGGGTTTAGAGTTTTGGTTTAGGGTTTAGAGTTTAGGGGTGGAGTTTAGGGTTTAGGGTTTAGAGTTAAGGGGTGGGGTTTAGGATTTAGGGTTTAGGGTTTAGGGTTTAGGATTTAAGGTTTAGGGTTTAGAGTTTAGGTTTTAGGGTTTAGAGTTAGGGAGTGGGGTTTTGGGATAAGATTTCAAATTTTGAAAATTAAAAAAAAAATTGAATTTTTCAAAAGATAAAATGCTATTTTGGTCATTTTAGTTTTTGAGGGCTATTTTTGTGACATAAACTTAGAAATGTGCTATTTTGGAGATTTGCCCAATCTAATATCTATGATTATAACATAAACAATCAATAAATTTAAAATGTATATGGTTATCATATATAAAAAACATAATCTTATAATTAAAAAAATTCTTATAATTAAAATTTTGTAAAATTTTAAAAGATAATTAATCTCGCGCTTTTTAAAGTGCGAGTTAAAATCTAGTCTTCTTTAAAATTCAACTAATAGAAAAAATAATCAGAAAAAAAATTTCAGTGTGACTGAGTTGGATCTTGCAAGAAACAATTATAAAAGAAAAATACATGAATATCAGTGAACATCTATACTATTAAAGCAGAATCCTATTTAAAAAATTTAGGATTCTACCCTTAGATTTTCATCATATTTACAAAATAATAGAAATCTATACTATTAAAACATGATCCTATTTTAAAAATTTAGGATTCTACCATTAGATTTTCATCATATTTACAAAATAATAGAAATCTATACTATTAAAACATGATCCTATTTTAAAAATTTAGGATTCTACCATTAGATTTTCATCATATTTACAAAATAATAGAAATCTATACTATTAAAACATGATCCTATTTTAAAAATTTAGGATTCTACCATTAGATTTTCATCATATTTACAAAATAATAGAAATCTATACTATTAAAACATGATCCTATTTTAAAAATTTAGGATTCTACCATTAGATTTTCATCATATTTACAAAATAATAGAAATATCCTATATTTATGGTAACAAATAAATTCTCTTTACAAACCAAAACAAAACCATAAATGCTAATTAACTATTAGCATTTACTATAGGTAAAGTTTTATCATATCCATAGAAATTTTTTTTTCGACCAGATTTTTTTTTGTTTTGAATAATTAGATATTTTTAATCATATGAAATATACTTAATTTTTCGGATAATAAATAAATTAAACTAATATAATTTATTTATGAGATACAATCATACAAATTAATTGATGTGTTTTTTTTGTAGTGTGTTTTCCTAATATGAGAAATAACAAGATCATAAACTTTCCATTTTACAATTTTTATAGTTGATTTTTATATGGTTGGAACAAATATATGCATCAAAGTAAATAAATAAATAAATAATCATTAAAAGTCAAAATCTGCAAAGAATAATATTAAAATATGCAATGTGAAATATCTTTCATTTTTTCAACTTATATAGTAGTGTTTTTATATAATTGGAAAAAATATGTGCATCTAAATGATTAAATAAAATATTATCATTAAAAAATAAAATGTGCAAAAAATAATATTAAAATTGTAATGAGAAAATATCTTTAGTATATAAATATAATACTTTAGAATAAATTAAAATTAATACAATATTTTTCTAAAAAATAACTTCTTTAAAAATAATTTCATAAATATAAATATAATTTATTTTATATCATATCTAATAGAGAAAATGACTAGGATAGCACTAAAAAAGTTTTTGTCACAAATATAGCCTCTAAGAATAAAAATGACCAAAATAGCACTTAATGTTTTATCAAAAGAGATAAATATACACTTATACCCCAATGGTAAATTAATTTAGACATTAGGGTTTAGAGTTAAGGAGTGGGGTTTAGGATTTAGTATTTAGGGTTTAGAGTTTTGGTTTAGGGTTTAGAGTTTAGGGGTGGAGTTTAGGGTTTAGGGTTTAGAGTTAAGGGGTGGGGTTTAGGATTTAGGGTTTAGGGTTTAGGGTTTAGGATTTAAGGTTTAGGGTTTAGAGTTTAGGTTTTAGGGTTTAGAGTTAGGGAGTGGGGTTTTGGGATAAGATTTCAAATTTTGAAAATTAAAAAAAAAATTGAATTTTTCAAAAGATAAAATGCTATTTTGGTCATTTTAGTTTTTGAGGGCTATTTTTGTGACATAAACTTAGAAATGTGCTATTTTGGAGATTTGCCCAATCTAATATCTATGATTATAACATAAACAATCAATAAATTTAAAATGTATATGGTTATCATATATAAAAAACATAATCTTATAATTAAAAAAATTCTTATAATTAAAATTTTGTAAAATTTTAAAAGATAATTAATCTCGCGCTTTTTAAAGTGCGAGTTAAAATCTAGTCTTCTTTAAAGTTCAACTAATAGAAAAAATAATAAGAAAAAAAATATCAGTGTGACTGAGTTGGATCTTGCAAGAAACAATTATAAAAGAAAAATACATGAATATCAGTGAACATTCCAATTAAAGCTGAGCCAATGAAGTTTTTAAATGGCAACAACCTATAGTCACAGTTAAAAATAAATCATACAAAAAGAACTCATTCATATGAACACTTCTTTCACCAACAACAAAGATTGGCATATTTATACAAATATTTTAGTCTATGCCAGTTTGAAAAAAAAAGGAATGTCATGTTTTCCGTTCACATAAGTTACATGCCAATTATCTTAAATTCATCCCTCCATACCCACAATTACCTTCATATAGGCACAGAATACCGCATACCTAAACTGTAAAACTCAGCCACATATTAGACGTGAGTTAAGAAAAAGCTAAAACAACATATCACTGACGGTCAACATATGTCACCGCGCGTAGCCACTTCCTAGATGTATACACATAACTTGGCACTAAGCCTGCGGTGTGCATGCATCAACAATGCAACACTGAGGGGCGGACATGTTTTAGAAAATATAAAATAGGAGCAATTAATATCCAGTGAGAACCAGTACCTTAGAAATGAGGATTTAGCACAGCTGGTATCTCTGACTATAGAGACATTGATGTCTTCACCAAGGTTGATTCCTTCATGAATGGTCTCATGCACATCTTCAAGGAAGAGTGCACATCTTCGAGGAAGAGTATAAGTTCATGACATCTATGGTAAAAATACCCGTTTGTATCATTTCTTCAAGGTAAGTGCTTTCACTGGGGTTTATTGAGCTTCCTATAAGTATTACCGACACAACTTAAAACAACAACAATTTTTTTTGTTTCAGAGGTCAGAAAATGAAGCACAATCAACACTCACCAGAAAATATCAAGGTATGCCGTTATCAATTGGCTTTCTTGAGCAGTTAAAAATGCGCCCAAGCATGTCTTGTCATAGATGTGTTTTCAGTACCTGAAATCGTACAATGAACATAAAAGATTAAACAAAACATTATAAGCAATCATTGGTTCTAGGAAAAGCTTAAAAGAAGAGACTTTCATAGTAAATACCTCTCCAAGGAATTGAACGGTGCCAATTTCAGATGTTCCTTCAAAAACATGAAACCAAGAGAAAATAAGTTATTGAGGACATCAAACCTGTACAGCCAATTGCATTTGTGTAGTGTCGAATTCAATCTAGAATACCTGAACAGTTTCTCGCCATCAACCTCCACGACCTGACCACGTCTCGTAGATCCATCACCTAAGCAATATTAACAATCTGCTGGTACTTTGGACCCTGCAGGTACACTATAAACATTTATATAGCAAAGATATAATTCAATATATCAATGGAAAATCTTCTCGTTATCAATGTGTATACCTTCACTTTTTCAACGATGATCAAAGGTCCCACAACACTGAGACCTTTATGTACTATACATTTAAAAGATCTTCAAATCAGTCTCTTACAAAGATGATATGTATACAAAAATTTACTAGACAAAACAAAATCGAGTTGTTGAAAGAGAGATTACTTCTTCAAGGAACAGTAACAAAAGAAAATAGACAAAAGGATTGCAAAAATCTAACCTTGTAAGTGTTCTAAGCCTCAGCGTCATCAATATTGTCACTATGACCAATAAAGAGCTCAGCAGTATTCTGATTTCGAATATATGAACGTTCCAAAACAGCAGCACATGCTTGGCGGAGAGCTACAGCCTCTTTCTATAAGAGTTGGTCAGGTTTATATTTCCTCCCCTTTGGAAACCGTACTCGTTTTTCTCTGCTAGAGAGATCAAATCATTGAAAGTATTGATGATATTAGAGAGTAGAAACGACGAAACAAATTGCTTATATTTAGCTCAACCTTAACTCTAGAGTCTGCCGAAGATCAATCATGATTGTATAACACACAGATTCCTTTCTTTTTTGGAGATTCACAAAAGAAGGAAAAAAACAGATCTGTTTTTGTAAATTTACCCTCGATAGAGATGAATTATAGATCAAGAATGAAAAGACAATTCTGTTTTTTGATAGAGAGGAATTATGAATCAAGAATGAAAAGACAATTCTGTTTTCTGTATTTGTCAGTGCCATCAATTATTCATATCAACAAAACCTAAAGAGCTCCGTATGTAATGTCGATTAGGTGAAGCGAATAGCTATTGATGAATCTGAAAATTTGAAGCGGTTTGGTTCTCGTAACATCAAACCCACTGATTAAAAAAACAAAAGGTAAAATAAGGAGGACAAACTTTTCATTAATCAATAGCATGACCACCATTTGCGGAGAACAACCGGACTTCAAATCTGACAGCAGCAGAGGAGATGAGAGGTCAACATTGTTGCAGGTTAATTGAATGGAAGAGATTTGATAAACATCATCCTCATTATTTATAGCGTAGATATCTCTGAAGTTTTTTTAGGTAGAAAAAGAGGAAATTAAATGTAACGTAGAGAAAGAGGTTGGTATAGAAATTAATGGAGAAGCTTAATTACAATCGTTTCATGTTCGGACTTTTCGTGTTGCGGCCAGTCATTATGTTTGTGGTCTCTAACAAACGGTCAAGGTTTAGGCCCATTTTTTTACTCTACGATTTAAAAAATAAACAACAAAAGCCCAAATCATATCAATTTGTAATGACGTAAACCAAACCTGCAATCTGATTGGCTGGAATTTTCCATCCTACGTGGACAGGCTAAAAACACTTAGTATTCAGTTTTTAGTATTGTTAGATCCGAAAAGTACAAATTTTTGATTAATACAATAGCTGTGTTAAGCTACCCCTCGAGTGTTATAACGACTGTTAATAAAATCGAGTGTTATAACGCAAAATCAACAACGTCAACGCTTCAATAAGAGAGTCTAGGAATTTTCTTTTTGTTCTTTGATTTCAATTTTTTGTTATGATGAATCTTCTTTATCCTCTAATCAACTCAACTTCTACCACCTAATAAAGCTTCTCTTTATCAATTCATACAAAGAAATCATGAACATCACATTTGTAAAACCTTCTTCCCAAATTATGGTATGATCCACGAATTTTAAAAAGAAATGATGAAGGCTTAAACATGAAAAAGGTCAAGATGCCAAACATAATAAAGTGGTCTTCTACCACTCAAACATTTCTCCACTGAAGAGAGTTCATGAACACAAATAAATAAATAAAAAGAGCCACGGGGGAATGTAACAGAGGGTGGTTTGTTTACGAGAGACATAAACCAAATAGGTATAGAGAGAATGATGGGTTGGTGCATATAAATTCTACTACTTAGGTATGGGATTTGGAGGTTGGTAGTTGAGAGTCCTCCGGAAGAGCATGATGTGTGGCTCAGGGCGATGAATAGCGTGATGGACCCATCCACGGCTTTGCTGCACTCCTATTTCCCGCCATTCACTCTGCACAAAAACCAAAGACGAAGACGACTGTTTAAACTCTCAAATCATGAACTGAGAAACTGTCCTATAAACAATGAAAACACAACTTAAAACAAGAATCATGTGGGCGGTGATCTATTTTTTCAGCTAAATGAAAGCAAGTCAAAAGTAAGTATTAGATGATGGAGTCTTAAGTTTCACTAACACTATAAGACTGTTTTGAGAGATGAAACGACAAAACTAACAAAACACACATAACGTACTCTGCCTCGAGTTTTAAATATGCATGAGAACAACACAAAGACAACATCAAAGTAAAAACACCCCAGAGCTCCAAATGATCTCTCTTTCTGAAACCTATCCAATAGGACAAGAGAGATCTCACTTGCTCGATCTTGTCCTGAACATGTGGCGTCAACAATGGGATCACATCAACAGCCTTCATGTTTTCTTGAATCTGTGTAAAAGTACCACCCAAGAAAAGCTTAGTGAAGTTTAGACTTGATATTGCCTATGTTCCTATCTAGTACCGCAAGGAAGCTTATAAGAGAGTTGTGGGTTGGAGAAGAACTGACCTGTGACTCCCTTGTGGCACCGGTGATAACAGATGACACACTAGGATTTGAAGCAGGCTATGCGATGGCACGCTGAGCCAAGGTCACACGTAGCTCATCTGCAATAGGGTTGAGACCGCTGACTTTCCTCCGCACCCGCGTCATCCACAAGTGATCTATTGGCAAGGTTCTACAAAACAAGTTAAAACCAGTAACGATGTCTTAGATGCAGTTGAGAAAACAGTTATGACCAAAGAGCAATAACAAAAGGATTCCTTTTGTAGTTCTCCAATGCAAATCGGCTGTCCGAAGGAATAGATCCCTTGTTGTATTTACCAGTGAGCACACCGGAAGCAAGTGGGCTCCAAGTAGTAGTGAGACCTATGCCATGGTTTGTGTACAGAGGAAGAAACCCTGACTCAACCTCAAAGATAAGCTTCAACCTCAAACCTACACTAGCTGATAAATAATTAATTATATATGATAAGGTTCAACCTCAAAGATTATTACTCTTCCATGTTAAGCAGTTTAACCATAACTGTTTCGAAAGATGACACACTTTTGTGTATACATTAAGAAGGACAAGTTTGCAAAAGTTAGCTACTTATAAACAAGAAAGGCATAAAGCCTCCAACTTTATATGAGTATTCTATAATTCTATAATGCTGCAACTTGACATTAGCGTCTAACATCAGGGTTTGATACCAGACAACCCTTTCATGTCCTTATAAAGCTTCAGCGCGAGATCAAGCTGGCCCTGCTTCCCATACATGTGAATAATCGTGTTGTAAGTCATCTCGTCTTTCCCAAACCCCATTTTCTGCATCGCCACGTAAACCTCCTTCACCTCCTCCGTATTCCTCTCTCTAGCAACAGCATAGAGCAAAGAATTATAAGTAACCGCATCAGGGAAGAAGCCTTTAAGCTCCAGCTCCGCGAAGAGACTCTCAGTTTTTTGCAGTAAGCCCGCATCTTCCGTAAACAGAGATCATAGCATTGTAAGTCCACAAGTCAGGCGCTTCCATGTCCTCGAAAAAATACACAGCCCCTTCCAAATTCGAATCCCTCGAACACGCGCTGAGAAGCGTGTTGTAAGTGATAGCATCAGGCCTAAGACCAGAGTTCCTCACCATATCTAATAACTCAACGGCTAGATTCGGAGTCAACCCACCGGATTTGACCCTAGCGTTGACCAATGTATTGAAACTGATCAAATCAGGAACAATCCCTCTCATCGGCATTTCGTCGAGCACCTCCTGCGCTTTCGTGAACTTCCCACCGAGCGAACAAACTCCCATCATCTAGCGAAAATCTCCGCCGCGAGAGATTCTTGATTCCACCGGCCCAGAACGCCGAGAATGGCCGCTACCATGCGCGCGTTGGGAGAGTGCCAGTGGCGGAGGTTGAGCCACTCGAAAACCTCGAGAGCTCGTTGGCAGCTCACGGCGCCGACGGATTTCACGACGAAGCAGTAATCGGTGGGAGTCATCTGAACGAGGCGAGCGTCGAGAATGTTCAGCGACGAATTGGTTAGGTTTAAGGGTTAGGATCTTATCCGTTAGGAGTTTGACTCTCTCCCTCCAGTCCTTGGCTCTTATCAGCGCGACCTTGTTCATCTTCGTTCGCCTTTTGGTGGTCGCTGGAGGGAACGGAATCGATGAATTCGCCGGAATCCGGCGTATCGGCGATCGGAGAAACCGGAGGAGGGAGAGGATGAGATTGGGTTGGAGTTGTGGGGTCATATGTCTCACGGAGGTCCATCGGACGGCGGGGGAGGCTCGACTGTAGGCGAATTTCTGGGTGAAGGAGCTGGAGGTGGTGTTTCCTTGTTCATCTTTTAAATCGGAGACCGTCACCGGAGTGGAAGTAAAGGCGGCAAGGGATGTAGAAAGAGGCAAAGGCTAAATCCCCTGCAGAAACCGCCATTAATATCTCTCTAAGCTTAGCGAGCGAGAAGAGTGGTGATGTTTCTTTTTTAAGGTTGCTGAGATAAGAACTTCATGCTGTTTGAGTTTTCGACAAGCAAACAGCTTGCCGTTTCGCATGTGGCATACACTTCCAGGCTGACCCATTGGATTAACAAACACCATGTCGTTTTACTAGTCTCAGCGATTCATTCATTGAAAACAATTTGAGTTAATTAAATGTCATGGCGCACGAAATTAACATGCACATGTAACACACACCACAACAACAACCAAAAAAAAAAAGAGGGAGAAAAAAAAATTGGATGCGTCGATGTATTATATTTAACGCTCCTAAGTATCGTTTGTATTTAGATTTAAATGGATAAATATGTAACTAAATAACGGTTAGTTTATAGTTTTGTGTTTTAACGGCTAGTATTACATGCGTCTTTAAATAGAGAATGTTGCTTGAGAGAAAATCTAAGTCTTTAGAAAAATTAAATTATTTTCTAGAGCGAGCGAAAGCTTAGCAAGAAAGAGATGTGGGGAGTTTCAGAAGACGAAGTTCTCAAGGCGGGAGTAGTGAAATACGGAACAAACGCCTGGAAGCAAGTGGCAGCGTCGATGTTCAGCGACCGGAGATCATGGAGAGATTGCAAAGAACGGTTTGAACTTATCACCGAGAAGGTAATCCATCACTTTTCTTTTAGGTTTCCCTCTGTAAAATTCCATTTGATTATACCTAGCGAGTTGACAAAAGAGTAATGACTAAACCGAAAAGATGAATCTTTTTCCAATGTTATATATATTCTTGTTTTGTTAATTTTCAGATTTGGACCATGGAAGACGACGATCGTCTTGTACGAGAGGTAAAAAAGTTTCATTGCAACGTTCACTGGGCCACTATCGCTTTAGTCATGAAACGTCCTCTCGAGTCATGTCGCAATCGTTACTTTTCTCCGACGAAGATTCAGACTCCGGCGTTCAAGAAAGCATTGGGGTCAAATTCAATCAAGGTTCAAGTTCTTTTGTTTATTTATTTATTTTCTTTTCTTTTCTTTGTTTGATTAATTGATTACAAGAGCTTACAATTTCTTCGTTCTTTTTTAATCTTCAGATTCGCAAGTCTGCCCGCCGTACACACGTCGCCTCCGGGATGAAGAAGAAATTGGAACTTTGATTGAATTGATAGGCTCTTTTTTTTCATTTTTGGGGTTTTTGGGATTTTTTAGCTACTAAGTTTTTTGCTTCTTTTTTGTTGGTTTTGGTTTTTGTATTTTAAATAACTAGAAAAAAAATAAATTAAAAAAAAAAAGAGGAAACTTAAGTTTCCCGTTAATCAAAGAAACAATTGTTTTTTTTTTGTCAAAAATTAAGGAAACCATTTATTAAAAAAAATGGTCAAAAAAACCAATCCTAATAAACTCGTATATAAATTGTTTCTTCTCTTTACCTAAACACTCGTATATAAAGACTTCAAAACGTCCTTTTAGATAGATCCCAAAAGTACAAATTGTTGATTAATACAATAGCTGTGTTAAGCTACCCATCGAGTGTTATAACGACTGTTAATAAAATCGAGTGCTATAACTGTCTTCTAAAATATATATAAGAATATGCTTCAAATATAACTGCGTCTAAAACATAACCGCATAAAGTAAACTATAATTGCATCTAAGAAATAACTGCTCCACGTTCAATAACCACTAAAAGTCCTATTTTAAAGGGATACGAATATGTCAAAATATAGATTAATATATTACGTCCAATGAACTAAAAAATAAACTAAATATTAATATACGTATGTTGACAAAACAAAACACATATGTACACATATACGTATATACATAGCATTGGTGTATTTGATTTAGCTAAATTGTTAATTAATACCTTGATTCAAGTCTAAGTAAAGATGTTTTTTATTCAATAGATGTTCGTTCCAATTAAAACATAAAATAATAGTTTAGTTTAGATATGTATATATTTCATGTTTAAAAATATTTAACTTTAGTTTCTATATTTTTATTTTTATTTGACATATAAAATATCAAAAATAGTTTAAATTATTTAAATATTTTTGTAACAAGTTAAGATTTGTAACATCTAACAAAAAACATCTAAGACTTAAATTCATAAATATTTATTTTTGTAATGTGAATAATAAAATTAAACTTCAAATCCAAAGTAAACCAAAAGTAATACATTATTACTAAATTTTCGATAACAAAACTGAAAAATCTGACTTCTTTATCAAAAATTATACAAAACAAATTGATACAACTCGAATTACCATAAGGAGTGAATTATTATCTCAAATAAGAGGTTCAGTTGCAGTACTTAGGGATCGAATCCACAAGGAGCTACGGAACCTATTAAATATAGTCAGGTTATTAATTTTAGGTGTTCGTTGTTTTATGGTTTAAAAGTAAATAGCAATCCTAATTGAGCAAGTCTATTGCTCGACTAACAAGATGATTGGGGGTGTAACTTTATTGGAAGATATTAGATGAAAAGTTTCTATTCAGGTGTTAGAGATTAATCCTATAGATGCCTAACAGTTGCATGCATGATATATTAGAGCTCAACTCCTTAATCACAGTGATCAGCGATGGCAATGTTTCACTGGTTAACTAACTAGATCTTGGATCTCAACTGTCGTCTTTTGATCACAAGAAAGTGTCGATCGATGGTCCTATATGGATATCGATCGATACACCTTTCGCAAATATCGATCGATTGTCAGAAGACAATATCGATAGATAGCTTCTAGCTAAGCCCTAGGCGCGGGTTGATAATGCTCATTGGTCTCCTAGATCAGCGGTTAGCTCTCTCTAGCAGTCCTAGCATGACAGATTAGATTCAAGACAAGATGATCAAGGATGCTTGACACATGCAAATTCCTAGGTTCATTATTCTAGTTAGCAAGGCTAGAACAAGCATTAAGAACAATCAATCAATGAATATCACAACTCAGCAAATCTATAGTT